>NC_041218.1:89881888-89882239 GCF_002837175.3 Physeter macrocephalus
ATGGCCGCTGAGCCTGCGCGTCCGGAGCCTGTGCTCCGCAACAGGAGAGGCCACAGCAGAGCGAGGCCCGCATACCACAAAAAAAAAAAAAAAAATTAGGTTTTCTTTTGTTGTTGAGTTGTAAATGTTTATTCTGGATCTCAAACTTTTATCAGATATATGATCGGCAAATATTTTCTCCCATTCTGTGGTTGAACTTTCACTTTCTTGATGCTATCCTTTCAAGCACAAAAGTTCTCATCCTTGATGATGTTCAATCTATGTTGTCTTTTTTTTTTTTTTTTGCGGTACGCGGGCCTCTCACTGTCACGGCCTCTTCCGTTGCGGAGCACAGGCTCCGGACGCGCAGGC
>NC_041218.1:89882686-89893848 GCF_002837175.3 Physeter macrocephalus
TTTTTTTTTTTTTTTTTTGGTGGTATGCGGGCCTCTCACTGTCACGGCCTCTTCCGTTGCGGAGCACAGGCTCCGGACGCGCAGGCTCAGCGGCCATGGCTCACGGGCCCAGCCGCTCCGCGGCATGTGGGATCCTCCCGGACCGGGGCACGAACCCGCGTCCCCTGCATCGGCAGGTGGACTCACAACCACTGCGCCACCAGGGAAGCCCTATTTTGTCTTTTGTTACTTGTTTTCTGGTGTTATTTCTAAGAAAAAATTGCCTAATCCAAGGTCACAAAGATTTACCTCTAAGTTTTCTTCTAAGAGTTTCATAGTTTTTGCTCTTACATTTAGGTCTATGATTAATTTTGAATTAAAATTTGTATATGGTGTGAAGTAGGGATATGACTTCATTTTTTTGTACATGGATATCCAGTTGTCCTAGCATTATTTGTTGAAAAGACTATTCTTCCCATTGAATTCTCTTTCACTCTTGTCAAAAATTAGGTGACCATAAACATATGGGTTTGTTTTTGGACTCTCAATTCTGTTCCATTGCTCTATATGTCTAAACATATGCTAATTTTATGCTAGTCTTGACTATTGTAGCTTTGTAGTAAGTTTTGAAATTGTTGTGTGTGTCCTCCAACTTTGCTCTTCTTTCTCAAGATTGTTTTGGCTATTCTGGGTTCCCTGCATTTCCATATGAATTTTAATACCAGCTTGTCAATTTCTGCAAAAAAGACAGCTATGGTTTTGATAAAGATTGTGTTTAGTATTTTTAAAACTTACAAAGAAAGTGATAGCCAATATGCTTTTCTAAGCAAAGAGGCTTTTTCAGGACAATCACTTTTGACTATTTTAATTGTTTCAAAGGGCTAAATGCCGGGTATTTATTCTCATTTTTAAATAACTTCATTCATTTTGAAGAAAAATTACATTAAATACATGCAAAACTGAATTTCAAAGGGTGTTCATGAATAAAGATGTATGCTGCCGAGTAATCTACAGCACTCTTACCAAGAACTAGTGCTCTTTAATCAGCAACTTTTTAAAAAAAAAAAAAGATAATTTTGCAAGGGATTTTTTTTCTTTTGAAGAAATCTGATTGCTAATTATTAAAGAGAGTACTACATAACTCCAAACAACTAAGTGAGGAACAGATTGAAAGATGAATTTTCAGAGAATGAAAATTCAAAAAGCAACCACCATATTTCAATCTCTTGGTATAAGCTTTTAAAATGCTACTTCATAGAAGACTGATTGCCTAGTTCAGTTAGCAATACTGTCAAAGAAAAAGATTTTAAAATGCTTCCCCTTACAGGTTTGGTGCCAAACTCGTGCAATTGATTTTTTCACTGCTCTTTATCTTCCTCAATGCCTCCTCATCACTCACCCCACCTTCTCTTCACTGAGTACTTCCTTTTCGGGGGAATTTCAGGTATTGATTTTTTAAAGTATGTTAAAATAAAATTAAAAGGGGCTTCCCTGGTGGCGCAGTGGTTGAGAGTCCGCCTGACGATGCGGGGGATGCGGGTTCGTGCCCCGGTCCGGGAGGATCCCACATGCCGCGGAGCGGCTGGGCCCGTGAGCCATGGCTGCTGATCCCGCGCGTCCGGAGCCTGTGCTCCGCAACGGGAGAGGCCACAACAGTGAGAGGCCTGCGTAACGCAAAAAAATAAAAAATAAAAAAAATTAAAATACATTATTACTTAAATAATTTATTTTCTTACATCCAGGTCACTGATGACCCCTTCTACACCAAGCTCTTGAGTTACATCCTGGAAAAGTAGCAAGGACCTGGCTGGGGAATGTATGGATCAATTCAGGTGGGTGTGCACATGAATATCAAGGTAGGATGCTATTCACCCTCCACTGACCATACAACAAGACAGACTCAGGTGTAAAATTTCCTAATAATAAAAATGCTTTGGTACTTCTGAGACAAATTCATCTTCAATAGGACTTAAGCTTGATTAGACAAATTAATTTTTTTCTATGGCAAATACTATGTAATAGAAGAAATAATACTAAAATATATATGTCATAACTGTGAATTTTGCCAGCTGCAAAATCTCATATAAGATAGCTTCTTCATGGATTATATGAGGCAAATTTTAATGTCAAAGTGACAATATTCAATCACTCAGTTTGCTTCTGAGTTACCTACCTTCTGTCAGAAAGTTTATGTTCAGAGAAGGAAATTCATCTTAATACTACTAAACAGGAAATGTACATAGTGAGGTAAATCTAATAAGAAAACTCAAGTAGCATATTCCAAAGCAAATACAAGTGATATTTTTCTTACCTAGTATTTTTAATTCTCTGATCCACTAGCCTCCATGTATTATCTTAAATTACCAAAAGTTGAACATATGTAGATTTAATGTGTTTGGGCTTCAAAAGGTGATGTGTTAAGTCAAATACCCACTCACACAAAGACACATTCACCCTCACTAGTTTTACTGAAAGGTTTAACCTGCCAGTTACGTGCAGTTTCTGAGAATGTCTTTGTTTAGTCTGGTTTGAAACAAATCAAGGCTGGGCTCTCCTTGCTTCAAAATCCTTGTAGAAAATTACTGCAATAAAGTATAATTTTCCAAAGAATTGGGATTATAATGCTTCCATTTTTTTTTTTTTTTTTTTTTTTTTTGTGGTATGCGGGCCTCCCCCTGCCGCGGCCTCTCCCGTTGCGGAGCACAGGCTCCGGACACGCAGGCCCAGCGGCCACGGCTCACGGGCCCAGCCGCTCCGCGGCACGTGGGACCCCCCCAGACCGGGGCGCGAACCCGGCTCCCCTGCAACGGCAGGCGGACGCGCAACCACTGCGCCACCAGGGAAGCCCCAACTTCCATATTTTTAACTTGTAATTTGGTATTATTAAAGAATGTACTCTATGAAAGTAGCTTTGAAACTATTTTTTTACTGATACATATAAAAAATACATTTTACATTGCAAATCAGTATACATACAGGAGTATGTGTATGTGTGTACGTGTGTGCGTGAAACAACAGAAGTTTTATGAAACAATAATTGCCCTTACTACATGGAATGCATTCTGATATTTTCTATTCTATTTCTTTAATTTTTTAAAAATGCTGAGTAATCCACCCCACTGATTTCACAATTCAGTAACGGACCCCAACCTTCAGTTTGATAAACACTGTTTAGAGAAAGACAGTCTTATCACATCAAAGTAATCCAAGAATCGAACCTCAGTTTGTTACCTGATAATCCCAGCTTTGACTCCGCTGCTACCCCACTCTGAGTAACAGAGATGGCGTATATTCCTCCCTGTTTTCTTTCTTCTGTAATAGTCTCAGATGCCACATACTGCAGGAAAATACAAACATGCCAAGAGATAAGACTAAGCAATCATGTAGCAACAGTCGCAGACTTTTAAAAAAATCTCTCATCTTGGACATAAAAATCTATAAAATTGGTGATTATATAATCAGCAATCAAGAGAAGGGCAAGTATTGAAGGAGAAATAGTCCCACAAAAGCAAAACACATATAACATTCTACAATCTGCCTCCCTCTAGACTAATTTTTTATCCTCTGTCCTTCCTACTGTCAAATTTTTTGCTCAGTGGGTAGAATATGGTTGCCTTCTTTGCCCTCATGTCTGCTTTCTTTTCCAGAAAGTTGCTTTTTTCTCAGACTCATGGCAGCCTTCCATGCAGTCTCCCTCCATCCTTCTCTAGCATTCTCTGAATAATGGAAGCTCTTTTATCCAGTCCAGGACACTAGCTCTCACTTGACTCCTCACCCACTATCAATCACTCATTGCCCAAGGATTCCCAGTAAACTCTGGCTCCCCTTCCTCCCTGCCAGAACATCTTTTCAGCTTTCATCAAACAAAGGCACATGACTACATAGGCAACCTAGATAAGAACAACACAAAACAAAAGAGGGGTTTAAAACTTTTTTATTTCATTACAGACAACGTCATTGTCTATTGGGTAGATATTAGCCACTGTATCTACCCAGCATAAGAGAAAGATTTGATTTGATTTACCCAGGGACTAGGTGGAATTAATTTAGCCATAGGGAATTCCCTGCCCCAGCCCTGTCTAGCGAAAAATTCCCTTTAGTGATCTTGGCCTTTCTGTTTAACTGCACATATCTCCTTGCTAGTGGGGCTGTGTCACTCTTAATCTTCCATCTCATCACTTGTGGTTATTGTTAATTATTTGTACTTTTCCTTCAGTGACTCTCTTATTACTCATATGACCAAACTAAATACAAATTAAACTTGTAACCTACAGTGGAGTAGAACTAGACCACCAACTTTCTGTCCAAAAATGTTGTTTCAGCATCTGCCATCTCATCTTTTTGGAAGTCATAGTTTACATCATCCCATCTAAAAAAGATGGACTAGATAACATTTAATATCAGGTGACAAAGCTCAACAGAGAAATAACCTGCTTGACTCTTTTTACTTTATTGTTTTTCCCTGATTTTAACTAATAGATACGTACATATATATTTTTTTCCCCAATATTATATAAAGGTATAAAGATAAAAGTGAGAACCAACCATCATTCCACCACCTAGAATAACCACCGACAACACTTTGGTACATATTCATGGAGATGTTATTCTCATAAATACGTCACATACACATTAATACAATATTTAATATTTTAGAAAATCTCAAAAGCAGTTGCTTTTGGGTGGTTGGACGAGGCATAATTTTTTTCTACTTCTTTACCTCTTTCTCCGCTTTGCACATTTTAAAATAATGTCCATGCATTGGTTGCAAATCACAATAAAAGAAAGTAAAAAACTGAAAAGACCAAGCGAGGGGCTACAGTGAAGACAGATGTCCTGTGGGCAGATGGAGGCTGGGGCAGGCAGGGCACAGGCATGGGAAAGGCGTGCAGGTGGGACTGCGGACGGGTCTGCAGAGGAAGGAAGCCCCAGCTGATCACACCTAATTCTCAGTTCCTGCTGTTGTTCTCTCAGAACTTTCACACTTGGGCACCTTCACAGTCACTTGCACGTATGTTTATATTTCCCAGGACTTCACTAAGAGCTGATAAAAAGAAAATTACCTAGATCTTTTGCCAATGTCAAGAAGTGAGGAATAATTTATATGTTTTTCCTTAACTTCTGCTGTTTGGATCATTATGAAAAACTTTGCTCATAGATAGGATGTAGCTGACAGGAAAGATGTGATGATTATCTGTGCTCTCTCCATCAGGCTTGGAGTGGAGGAAGTGCACACGTCTCTGCAGGGCCCAGACTGACTCCCCATAGGCCACTATTGCAATGCAACTCTATTAAATTACACTCCTTCGCCAATCCCAGGAAACTCCCCTCTTTCCCTAATGAAGCATTTATCACCCTTTCCACACTGAATCTACAGCCTGTTCCCTCTCCTGCACCTTCATATCTCAGCCCCATCCATCTCTTCCCTTTGTTTTACTTTAGGAGGGAGGCATGTTATATATTGCTTGTGTAATGCTTTAATCATGGATTATGGGTTGCTTTACAGCTCCCCGAATGCCTTGGCAAAGTCTCTATATAAATAAAAGTATTATTATTAAAGTCGATTAATCAGAGGCACAATTCACTTTTCAGTGTCTGAAACCTTACTGATGCAGAAAAGCCTTCTTGTTCGCCTCCAGTGAAACAACATTTTTGGGAATCAGTAATATAGAACATGGGACTGCAGAGGTCCTTAATTAGATTGTGCTTTGCACATACATATGGATGCATTTCTTTTTGTTGACCTGTTAAGGATCAGTGATTGATCAGCAGTGAAATAAGACATGCTACTGAGTAATTATGTTTAGGAAGTGCTAGTGAGGCTTGTCACATAATTTGCAAGCTATTTTAATTCATACTCTGCAGAAGAAAGAAGGGAGAAGCAGCTCCATGTATAATTATAAATCTCTCACCCACCTCAATTTCTTTTGATAGATTCTCTGTCTGGAGTAGCTAATCCTTTTCTTTTTCTTTTTTTAGTAAACTTTTTATTGAAGCATACATATACATACAGAAAACTGCATAAATCATAAGTGAACAGCTTATTAAATTTCACAATGGAAACACAAAAAAAGTACTACTCAGCTTGCCATGGAAGTGGCCTCAGTTCTGCCGGGGGCAGCAGTTCCACCATCAAATACACCCCCCAACTCCTCCTCCAGCAGGAAGAGCTATAAGCACTGAAGCCCTGCCTTTGCCTTGGTTCCACAATGCCTCAGGCCCCCTCTCAGCTGCATTGCCCTCTCCTCCAATTCCTTCTTCTCTCCCGCTTCCTACTTCTTTTACTCCTTGAGTTAGAACTGAAGTTGCTGAGAGCCCTCATCTCCTCTCTGCCAACACCTATTCCACCTGAGCTTCCACTGCTCACCACCAGAAGGTCACTGCCTGGGTCCTACGCCACAACGGGGCAACTCCCCCTTGCTCTCCACTGGCCTAGGAATTCCCCGTCATACAGGCGCTGGGTCCTCCCTTTGTAGTGACCATGAAAGCACAAATGGCTAGTTCTGTGATGTACAGGGTCTGTATTCCTGTGCTGTTTCCTCAGCTCTTTGCCCGCTATGATTGCTAAATAAAGCAGATTTATAAAATTTTTAAAAAGTACTCCCCAGCTCAAGTGATAGAACATCATCACTCCTAAAAGGCCCCCTCACACCACCTCCCATTATTACCTTTACTCAAAAATAATCCTGACTCCTGTCCCCAGATTAGTTTTGCCTGTTTTGGATGTCTCTATACATACAGTCACATAGGATATAGTCTGTGTCTGCCCAATGATTTGGTTTTACGGTACTTAGGTTTTTTATTTATTAAGTCCCTGCCATGAGGCAGGAATCATATTAAGGGCAGGGACTATAAAGACCTACTTGTGGTGGTGTGATGAATTGGGAGATTGGGATTGACATATATATGCGCTAATTTGTATAAAATAGATAACTAATAAGAACCTGCTGTATAAAAAAATTAAAGTTAATTAAAAAAAAAAAAGACCTATTAGAGACAGTCCTTGCCCTTGACAGGCTTTCCGTTTTGGGGGATGGGGGAAGACAGACCTGCACAGCGATGGAGGCGGGTTAACTGCCAGTGGGTCTGTGAAGGAAGACAACGGGGCTCCAGGCGGGTGGGCTTCAGTCCCACCGGGGCTCAGTAGGTAGATTAGAAAGACTTCTCAGACATCTATCTTGATACCGATTTTAAATTTTAAAATTATCTAGGGACTGGAAGACAGAGTAGGACGGCACAGTAGTGGTATTTGGCCAAGTTATCCTGAGGGCCTCCCTGGTGCTTTCTGGGTAGGGTCCTGCCTTTTTAGTTCATTCCAACCCTCCTCCCTTTCCTAGTTTTTTCACTCCCTGGCCTCCTTAACTTTCATCTCCTCTCAACTCTCCTTCTTCCCTCTTTCTTGGTCTCCCTCCCATCAGAATCTGGAGGATCTTCACCCACATCTGCTCTGGATCTTTCTCTCCTGACTTTACCCTTGCTTCCAGGCTGAGAGGAGACAAAAGATTGGGGCCTCAGCGCTCTTGAGGCCCACAGGTTCTGCCCCCTCACCTTCCCACGTAGGCTTCCTTAGGGTTCGTGTGCTCACAGCACTGCTGGCAGCTGAGGACTGAGCAGGTGAAAGGAACAGATAAAGGGGAGGATGGATGTAGGTAGAGGATGAACAGAACAGATGAGCAGAACCATTTCAATCAATTCTTTTTGGTTTCCCACTTTGACTCCTGCGGTCAATCGAATTCAGTTTGGCGGACTTATTTCTTGTGCTCCTTGTACCATCACCAAGCACTATTCAACTTCAGGTGCTGAGGTGGCACAGTTAGAGTTTTGTTTCATTTTGGCTCCAGCAAATCCATCCTTCTCTCCGAAAACCCAAAAAGTGGTTTGTGGCAATTGCTCGTCTACTGAGGGGTTGCTGCTCTTGTGTCTCCTGCCAGAGGGATGTTGCCTGTTCTGTGTCAGTAGGAGACCATTTAAAACACCAGCGAGGGACCTGGACCTCCTGCTTCATTATTATGCCAAAAATCCCCAGCCTGTATTTCTTCTTCATCTGATTCTGACAGGGTGGTTTTTGTATTTTGCCCACTGGCAGCCTAAATTGGAAACTTGGCTAAAAATGAACTGGCCGAAGTTCAATCCAGACAAGATGAATGCCCAGGGCTGGTAAACTATAGAAATTGGAAGAGATACCCTGGTCCCTCTTTACACAGGGTTTTCCACAAGGGGATGTTGGAGTTTCAGAGGAAGGAATGTGACCATCATTTGGCAAAGTGTTATGTTGTGTTAAGAGGCAGAGTAGTGGGATGGTGGACATTAAAAGGGCTTTGGATCAAACCATCTGAGTTAAATCCTGGCTGCATCAACTAGCTGGGTGACGATAGGCAAGTTGCTTAAACTCAAAGCCTGTTCTCCAGTCTGTCATTTAGGATGGTAACGCAGGCCTCAAAGGTGAAAGGCTGCAGTCAGCTGGATTATGCATGTGGAGGGCCTGGTGTAAGGTCTGGCACAGCTCCTCCAGAGAGTTGTGTCTTTACCTCTTCTGGATGGGATTCTGTTTTTAAAACCAGAGGATGCTGATGTCAGGGCCCTAGGCTAAAAGGCAGAGGTTTTGAAGGGGCTAGATTTCAGGTCCGACTGAAGTTAGATTTCAAAAGGGGCATGGTTGAAACTCCAAAAATGTAGCTCTTCGGTTTGCATTTCCGATGAACAAATCTTACAAAATGCCAAATGTCTACCATTCCATTACCTCTACAGCAGAGAGTATGTGTGAGAGGGTCTTCTGGTCTCGGTGAGCTGACACCAGAGTCCAGATCCTGAATGACAAGAGGTACTCCTAAAGAATTATCTTCTCGTGCTTCTTCAAGCTGGGAATTCCAGTAAAACTTGGAAATAATAATTTAACCCACAGAGCAGCTTAAACTGCTTCAACTGCCATTGGGAGGTAAAACCCACCAAATAAGAATCAATGTCATATAGACATTGATATACATATTTAATAGATGGTAAGTAAGGTATGATAGCTTGCCGGGATTATTTGTTATTGTCTCAAAGAAAGTATGGGAGAATTACACACATGTATCTTCTATGTAAATGAAAGTATAATATTTTTATGCCATAAAACACTTAATAATAGCCTGTATTATACTTGGAATCATGTCTCATGATAGAGTCAGAGATGGGAAAAGATACAGGCCCATCCCGAAGGAGGCCACAATCCAGTGTTTGAATTCATGGCTCTTCAGTGTAGTTTTTACACACAATAAAGAGAAAACTTTCTCTGAGGAAGCACATTTCTGAAGTTATAATGGCAGAAAAAAAGATATGAGACCAAGACAACTGATTCCTTTTTTTCTCTTATACGCTACATCCCCATAGCTCAGGAAATCTTGTTAGCTCCACCATAAAAGTATATAACTTGGGCTTCCCTGGTGGCGCAGTGGTTGAAAATCTGCCTGCCAATGCAGGGGACATGGGTTCGAACCCTGGTCCGGGAAGATCCCACATGCCGCAGAGCAACTAGGCACGTGAGCCACAACTACTCAGCCTGCGCGTCTGGAGCCTGTGCTCCGCAACAAGAGAGGCCGCGATAGTGAGAGGCCCGCGCACCGCGATGAAGAGTGGCCCCCGCTTGCCACAACTAGAGAAAGCCCTCGCACAGAAATGAAGACCCAACACAGCCAAAAATAAATAAATAAATTAATTAATCTTTTTTAAAAAAGTATATAACTAGACTCTACCGAGTTCTCACCACCTCTCTTGCTACCACCCTAGACCAAGCCATCATCATCTCTCACTGGGAACAGCCTCCTAACTGATCTCCCATTACACTCTATTCTAAACACAGTGGACTGAGTGGCTCTTTTAAAGCCCGCCACCCCTACACTCCTGGCCCTATGCTCTGTAGTTTCCTATTTCACTCAGAGTAAAAGCCAAAGTTGCCCCAGAGATCTTGGTTTCCATTCCCTCTCCAGCTCGTCTCCAATCACCTCCCTTGGAGCACCCCGCTCTAGTACACTGGCCTCCTTGCTGCTCCCTCACCCATCCTCCCAGCTACCCTAGCCCAGGGTCTTTGCACTAGCTCTTCCCTCAGCCTGGACCATTCTTCCCCCATAAAGCGACATGACTGACACCTCATCATCTTCAAACTTTTACTCAAACATTGCCTTCTCAATGAGGCTTACGCTTACCACAGTATTCTAAATGGCCACACACCCACACCCCCCAACCCTGGCACTCCTAACTTGCATTTCTATCACTGATTTCCTGTTTTACATTTGTGTAATTTGCTTGCTTATTATATTTATTGTTTATTCTTCTCCTTCCACCAGAATGTAAACTCTAGTTTTGTTATTTTATTCACTAGTGTATTCTAAGCACCTGGAACATTTAACAATGCATGTTTGTTAAATGAATGATTAATCACATAACCAGGGTAGGAAGATACCTTAGAAATCATCTGACCTCTCCCATCTGACACCTCAAACTTTTCAGGAATTGTGCATCAAATACAAAAACTGAGAGCAATCTGTACTTCTATGCTCTAAATGAAGTTCTGCTAAGAGTGCACTCCTTGGCAATGGATTAATTTACACAGTTCAATTTGATTTCAACCACTGGATCTAAAATTATCTGCAGTGAGGGACCCTTTTAATTTTTTTTAATTAAAAAAATTTTGATTGAAATATAGTTGATTTATAATGTTGTGTTAGTTTCAGGTATACAGCAAGGTGATTCAGTTTTATATATGTTCTATTTTAGATTCTTTTCCATTACAGATTATTACAGGATATTGAGTAGAGTTCCCTGTGCTATACGGTAGGTCCTTGTTGGTTATCTATTTTATATATAGTAGTGTGCATATTTTAATACCAAACTCCTAATTTATCCCTCCCCTGCCTTTCCCCTTTGGTAACCATAAGTTTGTTTTCTGTGTCTGTGAGTCTACTTCTGGGGACCTTTTTTTTAAGAGAAAAGAATACAATCTGCAGTAGACCAATACTTGTAAACATTACAGTAAAAAGTATTACAAGAAAAATAAAAATAGAAAATAGAAGAATTAAATTAATAATAAAATATAATGTACTATTATGTTCAATGGAAATATAATTATCAAAATCCTGAGCACCGGGCTTCCCTGGTGGCGCAGTGGTTGAGAGTCCGCCTGCCGATGCAGGGGACACGGGTTCGTG
>NC_041218.1:89897553-89899276 GCF_002837175.3 Physeter macrocephalus
TGCTCCGCAACAAGAGAGGCCGCGATAGTGAGAGGCCCGCGCACCGCGATGAAGAGTGGCCCCCGCTTGCCACAACTAGAGAAAGCCCTCGCACAGAAATGAAGACCCAACACAGCCAAAAATAAATAAATAAATTAATTAATCTTTTTTAAAAAAGTATATAACTAGACTCTACCGAGTTCTCACCACCTCTCTTGCTACCACCCTAGACCAAGCCATCATCATCTCTCACTGGGAACAGCCTCCTAACTGATCTCCCATTACACTCTATTCTAAACACAGTGGACTGAGTGGCTCTTTTAAAGCCCGCCACCCCTACACTCCTGGCCCTATGCTCTGTAGTTTCCTATTTCACTCAGAGTAAAAGCCAAAGTTGCCCCAGAGATCTTGGTTTCCATTCCCTCTCCAGCTCGTCTCCAATCACCTCCCTTGGAGCACCCCGCTCTAGTACACTGGCCTCCTTGCTGCTCCCTCACCCATCCTCCCAGCTACCCTAGCCCAGGGTCTTTGCACTAGCTCTTCCCTCAGCCTGGACCATTCTTCCCCCATAAAGCGACATGACTGACACCTCATCATCTTCAAACTTTTACTCAAACATTGCCTTCTCAATGAGGCTTACGCTTACCACAGTATTCTAAATGGCCACACACCCACACCCCCCAACCCTGGCACTCCTAACTTGCATTTCTATCACTGATTTCCTGTTTTACATTTGTGTAATTTGCTTGCTTATTATATTTATTGTTTATTCTTCTCCTTCCACCAGAATGTAAACTCTAGTTTTGTTATTTTATTCACTAGTGTATTCTAAGCACCTGGAACATTTAACAATGCATGTTTGTTAAATGAATGATTAATCACATAACCAGGGTAGGAAGATACCTTAGAAATCATCTGACCTCTCCCATCTGACACCTCAAACTTTTCAGGAATTGTGCATCAAATACAAAAACTGAGAGCAATCTGTACTTCTATGCTCTAAATGAAGTTCTGCTAAGAGTGCACTCCTTGGCAATGGATTAATTTACACAGTTCAATTTGATTTCAACCACTGGATCTAAAATTATCTGCAGTGAGGGACCCTTTTAATTTTTTTTAATTAAAAAAATTTTGATTGAAATATAGTTGATTTATAATGTTGTGTTAGTTTCAGGTATACAGCAAGGTGATTCAGTTTTATATATGTTCTATTTTAGATTCTTTTCCATTACAGATTATTACAGGATATTGAGTAGAGTTCCCTGTGCTATACGGTAGGTCCTTGTTGGTTATCTATTTTATATATAGTAGTGTGCATATTTTAATACCAAACTCCTAATTTATCCCTCCCCTGCCTTTCCCCTTTGGTAACCATAAGTTTGTTTTCTGTGTCTGTGAGTCTACTTCTGGGGACCTTTTTTTTAAGAGAAAAGAATACAATCTGCAGTAGACCAATACTTGTAAACATTACAGTAAAAAGTATTACAAGAAAAATAAAAATAGAAAATAGAAGAATTAAATTAATAATAAAATATAATGTACTATTATGTTCAATGGAAATATAATTATCAAAATCCTGAGCACCGGGCTTCCCTGGTGGCGCAGTGGTTGAGAGTCCGCCTGCCGATGCAGGGGACACGGGTTTGTGCCCCGGTCCGGGAGGATCCCACATGCCGCGGAGCGGCTGGGCCCGTGAGCCATTGCCGCTGAGCCTGCGCGTCCGGAGCCTGTGCTCCGCGACGGG
>NC_041218.1:89899506-89905755 GCF_002837175.3 Physeter macrocephalus
CGGCATGTGGGATCTTCCCGGACCAGGGCTCGAACCCATGTCCCCTGCATTGGCAGGCAGATTCTTAACCACTGCACCACCAGGGAAGTCCCCTGACCACCTATTCTTAATTTCTATTCTTACACCACAGTTGGCAAGTAAGGACAGTTGGAGAAACATGCACTGGACTAGACTCTGCTTCAGAGTTCACTCTGCTCTCCTGCCCTCCTGAGGCTCTCAGCATGCCTTTCCCTTTGTGCTCTCAGGTTAACAAGGTTGGCCTATGTATTTTGCTAACTTTGTCTACAATCTCTCTCCAAGGAAGGCCTCCAGAAGCCTCTTACAGAATCCTTGCACATTCTAGTTTAACAGAAGCCCAGTGAGCTGATCTTTGGAACATAGTGATAAAGCCTTATCTGTCCAGAGTCTTTTATTCTTCTGTTGGGGAACAGCAAGGCCACCATCTTCAGTTGACTTTATACTTGATTATGCTCACTGTTACTAAAAACATATTTCTTAAAATGCGATATGCTTAATACAGTTTGTATATATGGTACTTGGGAACATCTAAAAATAAATCAAAAATTTTATCCATATTTATGAATGTAGTGGGGCAATATAGTTCTTATTTTACAGCAGTTAATAGTCTATTGCCTGGATACAGTAACACTAAGAATTGTATTAAAAAGATGTGACCATTTTTAAACTGCTGAAAGTGTTTTGGGGGATGAAGTTGAAATATAATTTGGAAAATAAAAAAGGTAGTAAACTCATATTTTTCTAGACATTTAAAAAATCTGAAACATGCAACAGAGTTCACATTTCAGTGTGCAGCAATTTCTCCCCTTAACAATACCCTGATTGAGCTTCTGTAAACTTACCAGGCATTTGTTTTCAGTTTATGTACCAGATTTCTCCATGGAGATACATCCATAACATGAAGGCATTCAACACAGAACATGACACGCAATGCCTTTATTCTGCCAGTTTAATTAATGCCTTGACAACCGCCTGGCAGAGACTGCAGTGCAGAGGAGGCCTCTGTAGGGAACTGCAGGTTATAAGCAGTAAGAAAACCGTCAAACTGTTCCTGGGATCCACCATATCAAAACTCGAAGATTTTTTTGCAGCATCACTGGAGATAAATTCCAAGGAGAACAAGCAACTTGAAAAATTGGGTTGTTCAGTCTAACAAAGAAGAAAGTTAGTAATGATACAAGTCGTAACTTTTTACACATTTCACATTTCTAGAAAATGGTTTCCTCACCTTAAAACAAAATTCTGAGACTAATGTAATATTGCAAATGAACTACACTTCAATTACAAAAAATCCTAATATCCATTCAAGCTATATAAGTTCTCAATGCCCTGAATACTTTGCTTGAGGAATTCGAGTTTCTTTCCTCCCTTCAAGGGGGATATTGAGTACCAACACGGTGCTGGGTATAGCGGTGAACATGACGAAGTCCCTGCTGCCATGAGTGAGCCGGGGGCAGACAGTGAATGAACCATCAGATACAGGATAGGTGGATGATGAAAGAAGCAGAGGTGCCATTGCACACAACAGGGTCAGGGAAGGCCTCTCTGATGTTTGAGCTGAGACTTAAGTAAGGGAGGGACTGAGACCACTAGGGAAAAAGTGTTCCAGGCCATAGGGGCAGCGAGTGCAAAGGGCTGAAGCAGGAGCCTGTTTGCTGGGCTTGAGGAAGAGCGAGAGGCCAGTGTGGTGGGAGCAGAGGGTGCAAGTCCAAAGTGGCTGGAGGTTAGGTGAGAGTGTTAGCCAGAAGCCCATCACTTGTACAGCCCCGTGAGGGCTCGTGAGTCTACGAAACAAGGGCCTCTTTCATATAACAAATGTCTTCAAATGGCCCTTTTACGCTCTTGTAATAAAAACCTGTAGATAATATAGCCTTCACTAATAATTTTAAAAAATTAATATAATGCCCCAACTCCAGGAAGTAGAAGGCCTACAATAAAATAATTCTTTCCCGGCCATACCAGAAACTATAATGAGTTAATAGGATCCTTGCACCTGTATATCAAATCACTGTGAATGTGACAATGGATTGATACCAGTGTGCTGGCAACTCAAGAGCATCATGTTGCCATATAGAAATTTTCTGAAACGGCAAGTACTCTTGAAGAGTTCTGAACAAAACGAAGTACAAACATTCCCTGAGGTGTGCAACAGTTGCATTCTTGGATAATTAGGTGTGTGGCAAAAGCCTGTAAAAATTAGTTTGTGTTTAAGTGTAAAGTGGACTTAGGATCTAGGCTTGAGTCATAATTAATAGATTTCAGGACTTTCAAAGGTCTTGCTGGATGCAGGACACTTTTGCATTGTGGGAAACTATTCTGAGCATCGTACAATGTCTGACATTCCTGCCCCACTCACTAAATGCCAGTAGCACCTCCACATACTTCCCATAAGCCCCCCAGTAGAGAGTATCATCTCCTTGGAAACCACTGTGATAGTCCATGACAGAGGCTTAGGGTTTTACGAGAAGGTGTTGGGGGTTTTGAGCATGGATACAGACCAGTGCTGGCTCACAGAACTTTATATAATGATGAAAATGCCCTACATGTGCCCTGTCCAATAACATGGTTGCTAGCCACAGGGGGCTACTGAGAGTTTTAAATGTGGCTGGTGCAACTGAGGAACTGAATTTTTACTTTTAATTTATCAATTACTTAATTTTTTTCTAATTTATCAATTACTTAAATTTAAATAGGCACGTGTGGCTAGTGGTTGCCATGTTGGACAGAACAGTTACAGATGATATAGATTCCTGAAAACCAGTTTTTTCTTTTGTAGTCACCCCTCCCCACCTTACTTTCATGATCATTTCTTTTTTATTCTATGGATATAACCACATTTGAAAACCTAAAGCCTTGGAAAAGTTGGACTTGGAGCACTGCACTGTCACTTACATAAGGGCTAATTAAGTAAAAAATAATGGGGCCTGATACCCAACACCTCTTACCAAACATGGGCTGGCAGTGAGCTAAGCCCTTCCCCCGAATGAAGAATGTCTGACCTGTAAGCGAAATCACCTGAGGGACTGAAGTGTTCTAGGAACCTGAGGCTTAGAAGACAAAGCTATAGCACAGTGAGGACTGAGAATGGCAGAATAACAGGGCACACGAAGACAGAGTTAAAGGGGCCGAGAGAGGAAGCAGAATGATGCGAGAGAAGCGCTTACCCTGAGGGAGGGGGTGGGCAGCCTTGAAGAGATGATACAGTACGCTCAAACCAGGGGGGCAGTTATCTCCCTACAGTTGCTGTGAACTGGCTGGTGCGACTCCAGTTAGGTGAACTTCCTTGCCGACTGGACCCTCCTTCACTCTTCCTGAAGAAGAAAGCATTCCTTGTTTCCAGACTTCGCTCAGCTGTTTCCTCGCCTTAAAATCTTACCACGTCTGCAGTGTCCGGGCTACACGCCTCCGCCTCCCCTGTATGCTGTCACCACACAATGGACTATCTTTAGTTCATCCAGTTGGATGAATCACCTTCCAACTCCTTCACTCTGTGTGCCTCTATCACAGCATTTACCCCAACCAGGTGAAAAAAGGCCTCCCCTGACTCCCCAAGTGGATGTGACCCTCCCCTCTCCTGAACCCTTTGACCCTTTCCTTGGTCATAACGTGGTGTGTGCATCCTGGTCCCATCCCCCTCTGCAGAGTGCCTAGCCAACGTGGGTGCTTGATGAACAGCTGTGAATGGGAATTTAGCTACTTTTCCCCTTAGCAAAGAAGAGTCCTCAGGTGCTAGGCATAATAATAGCCCCCGCAAAGGTGTCCACATCCTATTCACCAACGCCTGTTAATATGCTGCCTTACATGGCAAAAGGGACTTTGCAGATATGACTGATTTAAGGATCTGGAGATGGGGAGATTACCCTGGATTATCTGGGTGGGCCCACTGTATTCAGAAAGGTTCATAGGGAAAGGGGGAGGCAGGAGAGGCAGAGAAGGAAATGTGATGACAGAAGAGGAGGTCAGATTCAGAGAGGGATTTGAAGAAGCTATGCTGTTGGCTTTGAAGATGAAGGAAGGTACCAAAGCAAGGAATGCAGAGAGCTTCTAAAGCCTGGAAAAGTCAAAGAAACAGATTCTCCCCTAGAGCCTCCAGATGAACTCAGGTCTGCCAAAAGGTGAATTTCAGCCCAGTGAAACCCATGGACTTCTTACCTCCAAAACTGTAAGACAATAGATCTGTGCTGTTTTAAGCCACTAAACTTGTGGTTGTTAACAGCAGCGATAGGAAACTAATACATCCCATCTGCTCTTCAGCTATCAGAGGGCTCTCCCTCCAGGGCATGTGAGCTCCAGGGCAACTTCAGGGACTACTACTTTGAACTCCACCATTGTCCTCTCAGCAACGAGGCATGCCTACTGCTCGCCCAACCTCCCAGGTCCTTCTGAGTGTCTCCAAAGGGGCAGAGACATCTCCCACCCTACCACCACTGAGACCAAGGCTTGCTCACGGAGGAAGGCCCTATTTAAGGAAAGCCTACACTTGAGAATGAAAAGTCTTCACTTAATACACTGATAAACCCAGAAATGTTTCCAAACTGTGTGCCCTGAGTCTGGGCAGAGGTGGGACCTTCCTAACATAGCCTTTGGAGGTATCAGGGAGCAGGCAGCTTCCTGCAGAGGAGCTGGTATCCCGACAGTGCTGCGTGCAGGTTAAGGAGGCTCTCATTGACTTGATGTGCTCCCAGAATTCCCTGACCCCCGTCACAATCTACTGGCATTGCCTGTCCAGTCGCCCTCCTTCCTGCTGGAGCATACGCCTGTGGGTGCAGGGACGGAGTCTGTCTTATTTGCTGCTGCATCTCCAGGCTAAGCACGTTACCTAGCTCGTAGTGGACACTGTACACCTACGTTGAGTGGATGAAGCCACTACCAGGTGTATTGCCTAGTACCAAAGAACCATCTAGAACCAGCACTCATGGGCAACTCAGAAAGGCACACTAGTGGGGTTTCTTCTCTGGGATGCACCCTTCAAGCCATTGTAATCTGCCTTCTACCCCTTTCTAGTCTTTGTGATTTGACAGTTTATATTCTTCCCAGTGGACATTCTCTTCATTGGCATCCATGACCCAAATTTCTCTGGTGTTTACCTGGGCCTTCCTTTTCTTTTCACTATTCCTCTCTGCAGGGTTTGATCCATGGTCAGGACTTCAGCTGCCACCCAGAAACTGATGACTCCCAAATCTACCTCTAGCTTGGAATTTCTCCAGAGATGCTCAGCAACTTAAAAGGGCCTGACAGGGGTAGAATAGTCTTGAACAATACAAAGTAATAGATGACATGGCCCTAAATCATTTAATAAAGTCAAATGGCTTTCTGGCCTTGTCACCTAACAAGGCTGGATATATTACCCTGATTTTTCAAACAAGTTCCTCACTCGAAACTGGTTACCTTAATTCTATATCTCATTTAGGCTTCTGTGGACATAAACAACAACTGTTAAGTAAGCATCCTCATTTTAAAAATCCTTCATCAAATAATGAGCCAGAAATATAGTCACCGCTTCTCCTAATGTGGGAACAGGTATAGGAAAATTCTGAAGGAATAGAATCAGCAGGAATAATTACATGTCCTCCATACAGAGCCCCACACCCCGGCCCCAAGCATAACCTACTTGGACAGCTACTGTTCCCCTATGTGATGATAAAGTCAATTACCTGCTCTCCATTACCCAGCATATATTTTGGCATTACAGTTTCCCGGGGGCTTCTTGCATTCAACACATACATATTCAGTAGACCTGGTTATAAAGACCTGGTTATAAAGATGTCTATAAGCGACATCTCTGAATTCATCAAGGATATGGCTGGATGATCCTTTAAGTAAGTGACTCTGCCAGTTGGAGAAATACTCTGTGATGGATGTTCCCATCTTTGGTTTTTTTTTTAATTAATGTGAATTTGGTTGTTGTTTGTATCAGTTATTTTCCACCTGTAGTATTTCTCTTCTGTCCATTTATAATTTAATTTTACTGCTGCTGACACTGATTTGTAACCAGAATAATTATCAAATGTCATGAATGCACCATTAATCCCAAAGAGGACATTTACAAACCTAGTTCACACGCGAGTCCTAACCTAAGCCCCGGCCTCCACAGAGCACTCCTCAGCCTTCAGTATGCTGCTACTGAATTGCCCTTCTATGGGATTAACTTTTTTTTTTTTTTTTTTTTTTTTTGCGGTACGTGGGCCTCTAACTGTTGTGGCCTCTCCCGTTGCGGGGCACAGGCTCCGG
>NC_041218.1:89906009-89906760 GCF_002837175.3 Physeter macrocephalus
CAGCGGCCACGGCTCACGGGCCCAGCCGCTCCGCGGCATGTGGGATCTTCCCGGACCGGGGCACGAACCCGTGTCCCCTGCATCGGCAGGCGGACTCTCAGCCACTGCGCCACCAGGGAGGCCCTATGGGATTAATATTTTAATCAATATACTTTTGATGTATTAATTTATAATAACTAGTTTGGGAAAGGTTTTATTTCAGATGATTCTTTAAAAAAATATAGACAGCTAACAATTTTTCTCATTAATTAAGTTTGTGAATGTACAGATACAAGGCTAGGATGTTCAAGAAATAATTTTCAAACCCTTGCTGTGTTCTTAATAAATCCATTACATCGTCTCAGCATTACAAGTCATAGATTTTTTTTTTTTTTTTTGGCTGCGTTGGGTCTTCATTGCTGTGCAGGGGCTTTCCTCTAGTTGTGGTGAGCAGGGGCTACTCTTCATTGTGGTGGCTTCTCTTGTTGTGAAACACGGGCTCTAGGCACGCGGGCTTCAGTAGTTATGGCACGCGGGCTCTAGAGCGCAGGCTCAGTAGTTGTGGCGCACAGGCTTAGTTGCTCCACAGCATGTGGGATCTTCCTGGATCAGGGCTCGAACCCATGTCCCCTGCATTGGCTCATGGATTCTTAACCACTGCACCATCAGGGAAGTCCCAAGTCATAGATTTTTTTTTTTTTTTTTTTTTTTTTTTGCGGTACGCGGGCCTCTCACTGTTGTGGCCTCTCCCGTTGCGGAGCACGGGCTCCGG
>NC_041218.1:89906863-89944905 GCF_002837175.3 Physeter macrocephalus
GGCATGTGGGATCTTCCCGGACCGGGGCACGAACCCGTGTTCCCTGCATCGGCAGGCGGACTCTCAACCACTGCGCCACCAGGGAAGCCCCCAAGTCATAGATTTTTAAAGTAGTAAATTATGCTCAACACATTTTCTTCCTTTCACTCTCAGCATTTCGAACAGTCAGATTCCCATGACAACTGAACCCCACAGGGTCCCCATTGGCTGCTCATGACTTATTGGAAGACTGAAAACCTAGCTGAGATTGACTGTGGGGTCACAAGCTTCAGCAGAGCCCCCTCACCATGACCTAAGTATTTCCAACGGGAAAGAAGATATGCCTGGCTTAAACCTGTCAGCACGCTCACCCCTTCCCCGTACATGAACTTTCTGGATTGTACTCCCCCTCTGAGAGAGTAATCAAGAGCAAAGCTTCAAATGAGAAACAGACTAGCTCCTCACCACAAACATTTTGAGGCCCCTTAGAATACAATGTAATGCATATATGCTGACTCTGCATTTGGCAAAGATAAACTAAGAGACCCTGAAATTGATGGCTGTGGTGTCTGCAGTCCCATTAACTAGGATTTCAAGGTTTATCTCAAGGATACAACCTGTGACATATGCAGTTGCTAGAGAACACAGTATTGAAGATATACTGACCAACCTAACCTCACTAAAATTGTAGCCATGGTATAATGGTACACTATGGCTTGGGTTTGAAACGTGGCTCTGCATCTTGATTAGCTGTGCCTTGCAAATACCTCTTAATCCCTCCAAAGCTTTGGTTTCCTCACATACCTCCCTGCGGATTTACTGAAAATACAGCAGGGTTTTTAGAAGTGGCAAATTTAAACCTAGCGTTTTCTTTTCCCTCGTTTTAAATATTGCTTTTATATTAAATTTTTTTCACTTCTACTTTATTTTATTCTGTTCTATTCTATTATTTTATTTTTACCACTGAGCCAGTGATACTCTTTGACTCATGGAGATTACTTATGGTCTAGAACAAAGAATCAATGCTAGATTTGAGGGTTTTTTTTTTTTTTGAGGTAAAAGTAAAAACATAATAGTGAAGTGCATAAACTGCATAACTCTGTAGTGTACAGCTCAACTGAATTTTTCTATACACCAGTGTAACCACCACCACCTGGATCAAGATACAGAATATTTCCATCACTCAAGATACAGAATATCTCCATCACTCCAGAAAGTTCTATCATATCCTCTTTCAGTTAACAACACGATAACCACCACATTTGGAGGTAACCACCATTCAGATGACCATGAATTAGTTTTTTCTGTTTCTGGTTTATTTCACTCAACATAATGTCTATGAGATTTATCCATGCTGTTGTGGGTTCTAAGAACATACAATTTTTAAATTCTTTCTCCTATTGATAAATATTTGGTCATTTTCAGTTTTGACTATTATGAATAAAGCCACTATGAACATTCTTATACACATCTTTTGGTGGGCAAATACACTCAGAAGTTTTGAGCATATTGCCTAGGACTGGAATTGTAGTGTCTTAGTCTGGTTTTGGTATCAGGGTAATGGTGACCTCATAGAATGAATTTAGGAGTGTCCAATCCTTTTCAATTTTTTAGCATAGTTTGAGGAGAAAAGGTATTAGTTCTCTGTTATGTTTGGTAGAATTCTCCTGTGAACGTGGCTGATCTTGGGCTTTTGTTTGCTGGGAGTTTTTGTTTTTAAATTACAAATTTGGTCTGTTCAAATTGTTTTTAATTGATTCAGTCCTGGTAGGTTGTTATGGTTCTAGAAATTTTTCCATTTCTTCTAGGTAGTCCAACTTGTTGGCATACAACTACTTGTTGTATGCTCTTATGATTTTTTTCATCTCTGTAGTATTGATTGTTATTGCTCCACTTTAATTTATTTGGGTCCTCTCTCTTTTCTTATTGGTGAGCCTGGCTGAACGTTTATCAATTTTACCTTCTAGAAAAGCCAGACTTTGGTTTCACTGATCTTTTCCATTTTCTTTCTTTCTTTTTTTTTTTTGTCTCTATTGTATTTCTTTCCTTTCTGATCTTTATTACTTCCTTCCTTCTGCTAACTTTGGGCTTTATCTGTCCTTTTTCTAATTCCTTTAGGTTGTGGGTTAGGTTGTTCATTTCAGATTTTTCTTATTTCTTGAGGAAGGCTTGTATCACAATAAATTTCCCTCTTAGAACCGCTTTTGCTACATGCAATGGGTTTTGGAGAGTTTTAGTTCCATTTTCATTTGTCTCAAGGTATATTCTGACTTCTTCTTTGATATATGCATTGACCCATTTATTTCGAAGCAGCATATTGTTTAGTCTCCATGTTTTTGTTCTTTTCCCTTTTTTCTTTCTGTAATTGATTTCTAGTTTCATACCACTGTAGTTGGAAAAAATGCTTGATATAATTTTTATCCTCTTAAATTTGTTGAGACTTGTTTTGTGGCTTAGCATGTGATCTATCCTGGAGAACATACACGTGCATTTGAAAAGATGTGTATTCTGATGTTTTTACATGGAATGCCCTGTAGATATCTATTAATTCCAACTGAGCTATTGTGTCATTTAAGAGCACTGTTGCCTTATTAATTTTCTATGTGATCCGTCCATTGATGTCAATGGGGTGTTAAAGTCCCCCACTGTTACTGTATTATTATCAATCTCACTTTATGTCTGTTAGTATTTGCTTTATATACTTAGGTGCTCCTGTATTAGGAGCATATATGTCAATGAGTATAATATCCTTCTCTTGTATTAATGTCTTTATCATTATATAATGCCCTTCTTTTTCTTTCATTATAGCCTTTGTTTTAAAGTATACTTTAATCTGATATGACTTTGCTACCCCTGCTTTCTTGTCATTTCTGTTTACATGAAATATCTTTTTCCATCCCCTTTCACTCTGTGTCTTTAGCTCTGACACCAGTCTCTTGTAGGTGACATATATTATAGATGGGTCTTTTTTTTTTTTTTTTGAATCCAATCAGCCATCCTATGTCTTTTGATTGGAGCATTTAGTTCATTGACATTTAAAGTAATTATTGATAGGTGTGTACTTACTGCCATTTTATTACTTGTTTTCTGGTTGCTTTTGTAGTTCTTCTCTTTTCATCTCTTCTTTTTGTTCCTTTCCTTGTGGTTTGATGATTTTCTTTAGTAGTATGCTTGTGTTCCCTTCTTTTTAGTTTTCCATTTGTGGTTACCATGGGATTCATATATGTTAACCTGTATTTACTTGTTTTAAACTGGTAATCAAATATTTAAGTTCAAACACATTCTAAAAGATCTACATTTTTTACTCCCCTCCCCTACACTTTGTGGTTTTGATATCATATTATACATCTTTATTTTTATTCCTTAACTGTTTAATTGTAGTTGCTTTTGTAATTTTTTGTCTTTTAATCTCCATACTGCCTTATTGAGGTGGTTGATCCTCAGTCCTTATTATATATTTGCCTTAGTGGGATTTTCCCTTTCCTGTAGATTCTTACTTCTTTTCCACTTAGAGAAGACCCCTTCTTTTAGCGTAGGTTTCGTATTGATGAACTTATAGTTTTTGCTTATCTAAGAAGTTCCTTATCTCTCTTTTAATTCTAAATGATAATCTTGCTGGGTAGAGCTTCTTAGGTTTTTCCCTTTCAGGACTTTGAATATATCATGTCACTCCCTTCTGACCTTCAAGGTTTCTGCAGAGAAATCAGCTGATAGCCTTATGGAGACTCTTTACTTTTCTCTTGCTGCCTTTAGAATTCTCCCTTTATTTTTAACTTTCGCCACTTTAATTATATGTCTTGGTTTGAGTCTGGGTTCATTTTGTTTGGGACCCTCTGTGTTTCCTGTACCTAGGTATGTTTCCTTCTTTAGGTTTGGGAAGCTTTCAGCCATAAATTCATCAAATATATATTCAACCCCTTCCTCTCTCTCTTTCCCGTCTGGGACCCCAATGATGCAAATGTTAGTATGCTTGATGTTGCCCAGAGATCCCTTCAACTGTTCTCATTTTTCCTGTTGTTTTTCATTTTTTCTGTTCTGAATTCCATTATTCTATTTTCCAGATCACTCACACATTCTTCTGTACCATCTCATGTGCCATTAATTCCTTCTAATGTTTTTCATGTTATTGTATTCTTCAGCTGTTTTTTTATATTTTCTAGTTCCTTGTTAAAATTCTGTGTTCATCTATTCTCCCTAATTTCTTTAGCATTCTTATTACTAATGCTTTGAACTGTTTATCTGGTAAATTGTTCATTTCATTAGTTGTTTTTCCAGGGGTTTTCTCTTGCTCTGTCAGTTGAAACAAATTCCTCTGTCTTCTCATTTTGTTTAACTTTCTCTGTCTCTATGAAATTAGGTGAAACAGTTACCTATTGCAGTCTTGAAGGAGTGTCCTTGTGTGGGAGTGACCCTATACGGTCTGCGTGTGCCCAGTTACTTTGCGGGAGAAGCTGGATCTGATGTGAACATGAGTCACATCTTTCCCCAGGATGTGCAGGCAGCTATCACCTTGGTAGGAGCGGGTACTGGAGACAGAAGGGCTAAGGCCAGAGGCAGGTGTGAGCCATGACTTCTCTGCTCAGCAGCCATCGCTATCACCTTGGTAGGAGCGGGTACTGGAGACAGAAGGGCTAAGGCCAGAGGCAGGTGTGAGCCATGACTTCTCCTCTGCTCAGCAGCCATCACTGCCCTATCAAGGAAAGAGTTCTCTTTAATTCCTCATTTGCATAGAGGTTTTTAAATCATAAGTGGATCTTGTCAAATGATTTTCTGCATTAAATTAATTGTGTGGTTTTCTTCTTTAGTCTATTGACATGGTGAATTATATTGATTGATTTCTGAGTGCTAAATCATAATCCTGAGAAAACTCCACTTGGTCATAATGTATTATTATTGATACTTATATACAGTTGCTGGCTTTGATTCAGTAATAATTTGCTGAGGATTTTTGTGTCTATCTTAACGAAGGATATTGGTCTGCAAGTTTTCTTGTCCTATCTTTGTCTGGTTTTGGTATCAGGGTAACCCTGGCCTTGTAAAATAAGTCGAAAAGTGTTCCTCTTCTATTTTCTGACTTTGTGTAGAATAAGTATTATTTATCCTTTAAATAATTATTAGAATTCTTTAATGAAGAATATGGCTATTCAGGTTATCTATTTCTTCTTGAATAAGTTTTGGTTGGCTGTGTTTTACAAGGAATTTGTCCAGTTCATTTAAATAATCAAATTCATGGGCATTCAGAATAGTCTCTTTCAGTTATTACATTCTATCATACAGTAATGTGTTCTTTTTTCTTGATTAGCTTGACCAGAGGTACCAATTTTGCTGATCTTTCCCTAGCAATAGACATTTTTCTGTTCCTTTAGCCACTTCTTCCAAGGACTATCAGGGTCTCATCTGCCACTTCACAGCTTTCTCATCATCTACTCCTCAAATTTCTCCCCTAAGAGGCATTCTAGTGTCAGCCGTTGAGTGAATACATTTTTTCATATACACTATATAAGTATTAGAGATAATGTATATGAGTTGTCTATTACAGTGTCAAGCACATAAATGTTCACCTGGTAATTATCACCATTACAATCACATAGTTTTAACAGTGAAAAGTGAAAGAGGAAAAGAAAAGCAAATTTCCATCTCAAATGGCAATATGTGTCCAGTAATCCCTTGAGCTTTTTTCATCTTCCTTACTCAGGTAGTTCTTATTTATTGTAATGTAATGATGGACCCATATTTATAGTTTTAATCATTAGGTAGGCCTGTCAGTTTTACTCTGTTCTGCCTCCTCCAACTTTCTTACTAATGAACTGTTTATGATGGGGATTAAAAGAAAGTCAGTGCAAACCAATCCAGCATCTGGAGCCACAACTCCAAACATGTCCTCTACTGAGCATGATTCAGTGGTGGACTTATGATTAGGGTAAAAAAAAAAACACAACACAAGATAGATGGGTATTTCCAAGAAAGAAAAAAAAAAGCTACCAAATATCACACACTTAGATATACTCAGATTAGGTAGGCCTGTCAGTTTTACTCTGTTCTGCCTCCTCCAACTTTCTTACTAATGAACTGTTTATGATGGGGATTAAAAGAGAGTCAGTGCAAACCAATCCAGCATCTGGAGCCACAACTCCAAACATGTCCTCTACTGAGCATGATTCAGTGGTGGACTTATGATTAGGGTAAAAAAAAAAACACAACACAAGATATGGGTATTTCCAAGAAAAAAAAAAAAAAAGCTACCAAATATCACACACTTAGATATACTCAGAAGGAACCTTTATTTTAATGATGAAATTCAGCAGATTATCTTTTAATGAATTTTTACTTCTGAAATGGAAAGAACGCAAATTCCTAGTAGTAAGAACAGCTCTAAAAGAATGGATTTTGGAAATTAATTAACATACTCAATCTGTGAACTCAGTATTTACAGGTCATTTTGTCTTGGCTGGGCATCGCATAAATTGCTCTATCTAAATCTATGACCCACTCATTCTATTCCTGTCATTTTTCTTTTTAATGTTGCAAAGATTTTTTGAAATTTTAGTATGAAAGATAGTAATTTAGTATTTGAAATTTCAGTATATAAAAAAAAGAAAATTTCACTTTTATCATGAATCCCTTCTTCCTATGGAAACAAGTAACTGAAGATTCCTTACAGTTTAGAAGCAACTCCCCAGGGAGGGGGTTTACCTTCTAGAGGGGCTCTGAATGCTCCTAGGCAGGAGCTCAGTGAGAAGGTAGTTTTCTGACTCAGAAGAGCTGGCCATAATTCCTTCATGTACTCATTTCCCTTACACATTCCCATTTAGATACTGACAACCCCTGAATTTTTATCTCCAACCTGGGCTTCTACCCAGAACTCCAGATTTATCTAACTGCCTCCTTGACATTTCCAATTTGATACCTAACAGAAACCTCCAACTTACCATGTCTACACATGAACTCCTGATCTTATCTCCCCTACACGTTTCCACATGTTCACGTTAAAAACCCTGGAATCATTCTTAACTCTTTCTTTCAAAACTGACACCCAATTAATCAGCAAATCATGCAGACATTTCTTTTAAATTATATCCTAAATCTGGAAACATCTCACCACCTCCACTGTTAACACCCTGATCTGAGCCACCATTATCTCTCACTTAGATTTTATAATAGCCTTCTACTTTTCTTGCTTCCACTCTATTCTCAATATAGGTTCCAGTAATCCTATTCAAAAAAAAAATCTAAACCAGACCATGTGACTCCTCTGCTCAAAACTCTCCCCATCTCACAAAGAATAAGAACCAAGGCCCATATCCACTCTATTTTAGATTCTTTTTCCCATATAGGTCATTATAGAGTATTGAGAAGAGCTGTGTATTACAGTAGATAATACTGTGCTATACAGTAGGTCCTTACTCGTTATCTATTTTATATATAGTAGTGTGTATCTGTCAATCCCAGCCTCTCAATTTATCCCTCCTCCAACCCCCACTATCCCCCCTGGTAACCATAAGTCTGTTTTCTACATCTGTGACTCTATTTTTTAAATAAGTTCATTTGTACCATTTTTTTAGATTTCACATATAAGTACTCAAATATATGCCCAGGAGCAGGATTGCAGGATCATATGGTAGTTCTAGTTTTAGTTTTTTAAGGAACCTCCATACTATTCTCCATAGTGGCTGTATCAATTTACATTTCCACCAACAGTGTAGGAGGGATCCCTTTTCTCCACACCCTCTCCAGCATGTACTGTTTGTAGACTTTTTGATGATGACCATTCTGACTGGTGTGAGGTGATACCTCATTGTAATTTTGATTTGGATTTCTCTAATAATTAGTGATGTTGAGCATCTTTTCATATGCTTCTTGGCCATCTGTATGTCTTTGGAGAAATGTCTATTTAGATCCTCTGCCCATTTTTTGATTGGGTTGTTTTTTTTCATATTGAGCTGAATGAGCTGTTTGTATATTTTGGAGATTAATCCCTTGTCAGTCGCTTGTATGTATATGTATAACTGATACACATTGCTGTACAGCAGAAACTAACACAACATTGTAGATCAACTATACTCCAATAAAAATTTTTTAAAAAGAAACAGTTAAAATATGCAAATGCAATAAAATAGTTACAACCTATTAAAAAAAGAACCAAAGTCCTTCAATGCCCTGCAAGGCTACACATGACCTGACACCCATTTCCTCTCTGATCCCATCTCCTACCAAGGTTGTCTCTGCCTCCTGTACTCCAACCATATTGGCCACCTTGCAGCCAGAGCTCCTGTGCTTTGGAGGAATGGAGAAGAGATGTTTGATGAGGGTATGTGTACAAGAAACAGTCTGTCACACTAACTCAAATTTTTATAGGACATAAAATATATTCCATCTGCATTCCATATTTTTATTTTCAGCCTATTATGCTCTGTGTGGTGATTTAAAGCATGCTTGCAAATTCTGTGACACTCCTTCTATCAAGAGGTGGGTATAATAATTCCCTTCCCTTTCAATAAAAGGAGGACTTAATCACTGCCTTAATCACAATACTGCAAAAGTGATGCTATGAAACTTCTGAGGCTTGATTAGAAAAGGCCATGCAGCATCTGCTAGTTTCTCTTGGCATGCTGACTTTTGGAACCTCGTCACCATTCCATGAAGTGGAGAGAGCACATGAGAGCCCATGGGTAGGTATTCCAGGTAGGAGCCATTAGCCAGTGTCAGCCTCCAGGGTTGACAAGGTGAGGAAAGACAAGGTGAGGAAACCAGCTTTCATGTGATTCAACTCCAGTCTCAAGTTGCCCCAAGGGATACCACATTGAGCCAAGCTCTGCTCAAACTGCCGATTCATGATCAAAATAAATGATTGCTGTTTTTGCTTTGTCATCCAGATATAGATAATGGAACGTCCTGTTTCCACACCATTTTTGATTTGTATTTCTACAAATTAGCATCTACTTCACTGCCCTCCTCCTTCCATACTTCAACTTTTGTCTCTCTCCCCTCACTTTGGTGCTTCTTTTGTTCTTTCTCCCATTTTATTATCATAACAAGCATTTTAAATAAGCAATTCTACTGAAAGAGACATATTGGCCACACATATTTGAGAATTGGTTTTTGATGTTATAGCTTTGAAATATATTGCTTTTCATTATGTTGATGTGGTTTCACATTTTATATACTTGGATGTAAGTGATTTACAAAAAAAAACCCAAAAAAACCGTTGTCACTCTAAATATTTTTGATGAAATACCAAACTTAAGTCCTACCAGTCATGTTGCACAGGCTGCTATGAGAATCATTAATCTTCACCTGATCTGTCCTTTCTTTTCCAATATAAAAGGCACAATTACCCCTTTTCTTTAAACTACCAGAACAATATAGTAACTAAAGTAAATATACCAAAACTTTTACTTACAGACGCTATCTCTGAATGTTGTTTACTGGTGATTTTTACTTCTTCATGATTGCCCCAAATTTCCACAGTAAAAATGTGTTCCTTTTATAATAATTTAAAACAGATTTTAAAATTATGTATAACAGCATTATAAAAAACAAATTCTAAATTGTTTTCTCTTTAAACAGGGGTGGGGCTGTTTTCACATTCTGTTTTTTTTTTTTTTTTTTTTTTTTTTTTACAGTTTAACCCAGAACTTTTATCATAAAGAAATCAGGCAACCAGCCCAGGCTGCAGGGAGCTGTGGGCTGTGTCCTCTTCTGTTCAACATTTCCAAAGTTTTATTCTTACCTAAGCTGGGGAGTTAGCTCTCCTAGTCTAGTAATCTAAGAAAATTCCTTTTTATTGGTACGTTTTATTTCTCCCACGTAACTTTCAGTTACAATATCACAATCTAAAAAAAATCGATTTTTTAGATCTACTTATTTTTCTCTGTAGGTCACTTCAGCTTAATTATTATGTATTTACACTCAGAGGCATTTGTAGCAGCTGCCTGTTTTATCCCTCCTCAAGCCATGTGGCTCTTTCCCACGTCTTTCCATCCTCTCGATGACTAGGCTTTAGTTACCAATATTTTTCAATTAAAAAAAGAAAGACTGATGTAGAGAACAGCAGGGGTTTCTATTTCAGCATCCTTTCTCATGATGCTTACGGGGTTAGTGCATCTCTGTTCCTTTAAGGCTCTCTTCATTTCCAGCTGGATGAATCCCATGAACTAGGATGGCTGAATGTTCCCTCCCAGAGAAAGTGAACCTAAAGTGGTTTCCGAAATTCTAGGGCACACATAAGCCAGTGCAATGCCTCTATTATTATGAAAGTTGGTCCAAAGTGATAAAATCATGTGTTTGGATCTAACATTCTCCACAGAACTAAGACGCTAAGTGGGTTTGGTTTTTCCTTTTGGGACCAAATACTAAATGGTACTTAACCCAGGTCTCTTACTGCCACTTCTTATACTGAAAGGGATGGGGTTTATATGAATAGTGGAGAACTCTTATTTGAAAAAATAAAATTAACCTGCAGTTCTGTGATGAGTTGATTAGCAATAGTTATGACCACCTTCTTAATTCATTTCAAGATGGTTTCTCCCTCACTATGTCAAGAACAGTTTTCACCTCTATTCTGGTGACCCCTACATTAATGCTTGGCAGTAACTCTGATCTCTAACTAGATCCAGCTACACACTTCACACTCCACTTGGATAAGCGCCTCAATGGCACATGTTCAAAACTGAACTCATGATCCTCTTCATCCCACAGACCTAGTCGTTCCCTCAGGATTTCCTATTTCGAGGAACGGCTCTCCCAATGCTGATAGCACCTGTTGTCCAGGACAGAAATCTGTCTCCTTTGTCCACTGCTGTATCTCCTACTCCTACACCCAACACAATGCTTGACACATAGATGGTATTTGGTTTTTTTTTTTTTTTTTTTTTTTGGTACGCGGGCCTCTCACGTTGTGGTCTCTCCCGTTGCGGAGCACAGGCTCCGGACGCGCAGGCTCAGCTGCCATGGCTCACGGGCCCAGCCGCTCCGCGGCATGTGGGATCTTCCCAGACCGGGGCACGAACCTGTATCCCCTGCATCGGCAGGCGGACTCTCAACCACTGAGCCACCAGGGAAGCCCAGTATTTTTTTTTTTTTGATGAATACTGAATAATTTTATGGGGACTCCCATTAAATAGGACTCTCAACTTCCTCAAAGACCAATGAAACGGATTATGGTTTATCCAAAAGCCCAAGCGAATCTCTACTGCCTCTAAAATCCAGACTCTTTTCTCATGCCAAAGCTACCACTATTTACTCAAACAGCTGAATTCCTCCTAAAATCCCATCATTATTGTGCATCAACATGCAGTTAAATGAATGAATTGATTATAATTTTCTCTGCTCTACCAAATTTCTACTTCTCAAACTGTGCTTCATGAATGTGTCACTGCTGGAAAATGAACACTAACTGTGCATTGAGGGCATTTAACAGCAAATTTGAGTGAAACGTTGATATCTTGATAGGAAAGATTTCTTTGAGCTCTACTAAGCATTTCTGAAAGCAAATTGTGTCAGCAGACTGAAATTACATATGATTACATATGATACAGTCATGCTTTGTAGGAGATGAAGCTTTCAAAATGTAGGGGATGAAGCTGAATAATATCAACCTCTGGTTAATTACCTCCAATCTAAGTCTCTGCTCATGGAAAAAGGCATAAGATGCAACTATGGTACTCAATAGTGTGAGACTTCAGGTAAAAGTAGAGGATGCTATTACAGCCCTGGTCGCATACATGGGCAGTTGTGGCATTTCATCTACTATTTTAGAGACTCTCTGAGTACTTAATGCGATAAGGGATGCATTATTCCTGGACTTGGTCCATTACTTTTCTTTTCTTTGCACAGTACAAGCAGAGTAGGGCATACCTTGGAGTAACAAAGGAGGCTTCTTCTTATGCTGAGCTTTCCTTGCTCCAGACCACCTTAATTACATTAAACAGTTGTTGGTTAACTAAATCCGTCGGAGGTACACCACTAATTGTACAGCCATCACACCTTGAGGGCAAACAATGTAACTCCTCAGTCACCTGCTCTCTGATTGAACATTCTCAGTTCATGCTTTTGACTATTCAACAAGATCCTGAAAAATAAGTAATGAAACCTACATGTGAATTAGAACCCAGAAGAAAATCATTCAATTCTAAAAATAAAAATCCAAGGTATTGCATCCATTTGAATAATTCAAAACTTTTTAACAAGAAGTTTCCTAGATAGGATTAGGTAAGAGTACCTCTTCTCTATTTAGTTGGGATGTTGTCACATTCTGTCACTTAACTCCTTTCAAGGTCACAAATATTTCATGATAATAATAATAGCTAACATTTATTGAGCACTTACAAAGTGTCAAGTACCTTACTTAGATCGGGGTTTCTCAACCTTGGCACTACTGATACTTTGGACCAGATAATTCTGTTGTGGGACATGCATTTAGGATGGTTAGGAGCATCCTAGGTCTCTACCCTCCCCTACCCCACACCCAGTTGTGACAACCAAAAATGTCTCCAGAAATTGCTAAATACTCTCTGGTGGGCAAAACTGCCTCCAGTTGAGATCTACCACCTTAAATATATCAACTTATTTATTAATTCTCTAAACAGCTGCATGAGGGAAGTTCTATTTTCCATTGTATAGGTGAGAAAACAAGAGGCACAGAGAGATTCAATAATTTATCTGACATCACACAGCTCCTAGAGATACAGCTGGTATTTGACAAAGGTAGTCTGACTCAAGAGCCCCAGCTCTTAACTGCTGCCCTAGAGATTTGACCCCTTTTTGACTTTTTAGGGCTTAATGAAAAGAGACTTGTTGGATCAGAATCCCTTCCAGAGTTACTGAAAAGGAACTGTTTCAGCAATGAAGACTGATTCAGGGATTGAAACTGACTTGAAAATAAGAGGGGGAATAAGGTCTCCACCTTACTATGTATATCTGAGTCATGGTAATGGAAAGAAGACATTTTTAAAATGGAGGATCAACCATGTATAAAAAATCTAAAATCCCACAGCCTTGTAACTTTGTTCTTCTACCACTTACATCATTTTTAGATCTAGGTAGAATAGATGCTTAATATAATTTAGGCACCTCCTCTCTTAACAGAAATATCTGGCCCACCAGCCAGCATCATTCTCATCATTAGATTCCCTCCTCTAATTGGAGATTTATATCTTCCAATTAGAAAATTCATTTGCAGATGACCCCTGTTAAAATGCTAATATCCACATTAAGCTCTGTTAGTCTTTGTTTAAATAAATTAATCAAGTTAGTTAGTGAGTCATTTAGCAAGCCATTAGTAAGTAAATTACAAAACATAAAGTTCTCATGGCCCAGTCAGAGGCAGGGAAAATCTGGTTACAAGGTGTTTTGCAGGGAAGCCATACATAGGGCTGGTGGCACAGTGTGGGGCAGTACAAGATAAGCAAGGTGCTGGGCGGGGGACAGGTGGCCAGCAGTGCGAAGGCAGGGAGAGTGACATACAGGAAACCTTGTCTCCTTTCTGTCTTCCCCAGTTCCCTATTTGACAATCTCTGTCCCCCCTCATATTCCAGAGTTCTTCCCTCAAAATGCAGATTGGTCCCAGGCTATCCAGGAAAGCTGCACAGCAGACCTGCCACTTTATAGCAAACTATGAGGGGCTGAAAATCCCCGAAGTGGCATTGCTCTTCCTTGAATCAGCTACTCAAACTGCCTTCTACTTGAATGATACACAGATTTATACGTGCAGTAAGCCTAAGCCTGAATTTGCAATGCACACGGCTTTTCCCTGGTCCTGGCTTCTAACAACATCTGTGGAACACAAAACTTTACCATCTTCCATGGGACAAGAGACACAGGGTAAGGGTGCTCCATGCTATGTTGTATAGGCAGACAAAAAGGAATTTCATTCCTTCTCCCCCTACTCAGTACCTCTAAATAAATGCAAGTAGACAACCACTCGTTTTCTTTGATCCAGAAAGTGTCAGTCACTACATTAAAAGGCTTCCTCTTTGGGGGTGCCTATTGTGAGAATTTTTCTTCAAAAAAAGAATGAAAGAATAAAATGCAACTGAAATTTAAACTAGACTCCGTAATTAAGCACTTTAAATCTGCTCTAAATAATTTTAAAGCATTTACATGCTAACAAAAAAGTCTTAAAAAATATGAATAGACAAGAAAATCAGACCCAAGGTTCATAACTGATATAACAGGAAAAAATTTTATTGTGGAACTATTAAAGGCCAATGATCCAAAAAAGGAAAGAAAACCATCATTCCGATTAAAAAGCTATGTTGGGTAGTTAATTGCAAAAGTGACCAGATAAACCTCACCTAAGCATACTTCAGTTATCAAGTAGGCTTAGAGGTGGAAGCTGCCCTATATCTGATCAAACTACCTTGCCTTTTGAGAAAATCAGGGTGAAAGCTAAGCATATACAAGCTTGGATCTTAAAAAAAAACAAAAAACTTCTACTTATTATATTTTGCAACTATGATTTTTTAAAGTGGTGGCCTTAGAAAAATCTGCTTTGGCAAGCAACTGCAGAGGCTCCTGTGGAGAGGAAGTGAAAGACTGGGCTTATACACAACGGCTGCTGGCACGTTCAAAGTGCAGGGGATAGTTCACAGAGTAAAATGTAGTCCTAAGTAAATGGGTTTCAGGCAATTTCAGTGTTAAGATAACATCATTAAGAGTAGAACAGATTGTGCTCAAACCCTGCTGTTTATAATTAACACGTTCCTTCCAAATACTCCAGGGTCCCTGGTAAATAGTCTTCTGCTCACATTCACCCAGACCAATCAGAGTATTTTCATCAGATTCCATGCTGGGCCAGCACCTGTCTGGACAAATCCAATAGAGCCAAAGAACTCCTCTCCCTGGCCAACTGAGTAGTTGGATGAACACAGCTTGGCTTAGTCATTGTCACAGTGTCCATATGGCTTTGAAGCTTGTTTTCACAAGAAATCATACAAGTATTTTATTATGTCAAAGTTCACCGTCCTATAAACAAAAACAGAGAGTATGTTAGCATCCTCACCGCCTAGACTGCTCAGCTTTGTATGTATGATTCTGAGAATCACATGCAAAATAATTCACAACTATTGCTAAACAATCCTAAGATACTGTCAAAAGCATCATGATAGAATTGACATTATTTTTTTAAATGTCACTAGGAACAGAGTTTCTTTAAAAAGTTTTTTTCCCCAACGCATAAAGTTTGCTTTTCTAAAAAAAAGGAAACGAAGTTAGAATTATCCAACATTCTGTATTTCAGTTATACTACAGAAAGTTTGGATTTCATCTGAAAGCTATTTGCTTTTTGTCTAACAACCAGAATAAAGTAATTAGAGATGCAGAAGTATTTAAATCTTCTTTGCTTTTGAACATTGTTTATCTTCCAAAACACCTGTTTTATCATTACATAATGCATAGCTCATCTGTCCTCATTTGTAGTTTTCATTCTTTTCAGTCTTTTAACACTGGCTGACCTGTGTGTGTATTGTAACTAAATCTGTATGATACAAGAATACGATACAACAAACAGACGATGTGAATGTATATTTTTGTACTCTGATGGCAGGCAGAATAAAATAGCAAGAGACAGAGACATATAATTATTTTCCTTTCTCTAAACTCATTCTTCACTATAAATATTCAGACTTGGAGGTTTATTATTTGAATAAATGGTCAAAATAATTAGATATAATGATCTAGCAATAAGTATAAAATTAAAGCCTTAAAGTATTCAATTCTACAAAAATAATCATCCATGTGAGAACAGTCTTTAAAGATGCACTAATTGCATGCTCTTATTTATTAAACCATCATCAATTATTGTTTTTGCCTATCACTTTGTAATACACTTTCTAAAAAAGTTTCTAAGCAAATGACTGACATATCAAATATTTAAAAAAATCTGGAATGGGGAACTATAGATACTGCTTATGAAAACACATTTTAAAATAGCTCAAATGAGATGCTATGGCTATTGTGGTACCTAATGATGGAATGAAGAGTACTTTGTTTCATTACAATAGTGTCTCTTAGAAGAACACTAAAACTTTCCAAATTGTATAAAAACACTGCCAAAACAATTCTGTTATCATTAGCAGTAATAAAACAACTAAAAATAGTTACTAAAATAAAAACTTATCTCAGGAATAAAGACACAAAAGGTATGGTTATTATATCATAAAGCTGTTTATTTTTATGTGCTTTTCTTTCATTCAACTCTAGAGCCCCACCAAAATTACTAGTAACAAGGTACCACTAACAAATCATTTTTAAAAAAATCATGAAAAGGTTTTTCATGATTGGTTGAAAAGATCTTTTTTAGAGGAGTTTAGAAGGAAACAGACATAGTAGGCTATTTTTAATCATAGGTAAAAAGGAAGGTTGAATTTGTATATCTCTCCAGGCACATTTCCCCACAATGATTTTGGGTCTTAAGGTTATAAACCTAAAGTGACAAGGTAAAGTGAACTTAATGTTAAGTTTTATTGTCTTTTGGATTTTTTTCTTTTTTTTTTTTTTTTTTTGCATTCAGTGGAAAAGAAAAAGTTTAGAAGAGGTTAAGATGAAAACAATTAAAATTCTAACACTATGGGACCAGAAGGCATTATTTGATCGACTATTACAAACCCATACAAAATGATCAATATGAAGCCATAACTACAATATTAAGAGAGGTAAGGAGAAAAGAGAATTGCAACTATGTTGTGATAGCTACAGAGAAATGTTTGTATAATGGACTAGTACTAGAACATAAACAAATGAAAATACTGTGATTTGTTAGTGGTAGGACTCCTTCATCTTATCTAATAATCTATTTAACACTGCAGCATAGTTTATGCAATAAATTTTTCTTTTTAGAATGAATGGACTGACTTAAAAATACTAAGCAATTTACACTAAAAACACTTAAACACTTAAAAACACTTAAGCATTTAAAGGTTCACTACATTCCATTTCTCTGCTTTGCCACTGGTAAGTACTCAAGCAAACTGAATCATACAGTTAAGATTTTTGGACTTTTAAAAAAACTATATTAATTGTGAAATGAATATGTAAGATCATTCCTCTAAGAAACATTTACTGCCCAAGATGTATGACTACCTTTCTCTATCATCCTTCCATCCCCCAGTATAAAAACAGGTGACTTACCCAACTAATCCCCAAATATATTATTTTAAGACACAGCAGAATTAGATAGAATAACCACAGGGCGACATCAAAACTTAAATCACACATTCCAAAGATAGTTTTTAAACACTACAGGAGATTCTCTCTCTCATAGAACACAAATAATTTTTTTCTAAAGTAAGCATTTAGAAAGAAATAGGATAAACAAAAATAATGTTGGTGGCACTCTGCCTAGGAGTAATTCTTAAACCAGAATTTAGAATACTTTAATACAAGTTAATTACATGGCATATATCTAAGGATTTAATTTTGCCTTTATCCTTTTACTTCACTTTGTTGATGCTTTTACTACATTGAAATACTTTTTTCTCATGGGACACTGTTTTATTTCCTTTTACTTTTGTAGGCAGTTTGAGTTTTTCATTTTTAGCTTGGTCCTTCGGACAATTTGCAATCATACAACTTTAAGTTGCAATCGTAAGTTATTTTGTAGTGTCTACCCACTGACTGTGGAGGGAAAAAATTAGAAACTTTAACTACCGTTAACATTAAGAACAACCCAGGGACAATATTTAATACACTTCTTGTCATCTGTCCTCTCCCATACTCTACCTCCATACTCTGTGCTCCTTTCTGGAACCAGCCTCCTAATGCTTCTCTGTCCAAATCTTTCCACTGTTCCTTGGTCAAGAACATTCTCTATGTCCTCTACCTCTTCCATGAATGAATGGTTTTTTTCCTCTCCCAGGCTTAACTGAAAGTTGGTTCCCCCTGAAGCACCAAGCCTCTTCTTCAGATCTTTCCAGTGAGGTTAGACTCTACTGTAGCCCAGGCAGTCCTGGCAGGTGGGCTTGGTGGCCCTGTGCAAAAAGCTCTGCTCCTCTGAGTCTCAGACCGTTCCACTAACCACCCTTTATCCCCATGTCACCACCTCTTAGTCAGCTAATAATGCAGCACCCAGTTCAGTCTTCCTCTCCATCCCAAGATCTGCCTCAGCTTTAGTGACTTCACTGCACACTATCCCTCTCTCTTACCTCCAGTGGAGACAACTAGTTCACAAACCTCTCTTCGCTTTCTCCTGATCTACAAATAATTACTGAGTATTATGTGCCAGGCACTGAACTATTAGCCCTCTACTGGCTTTACTTCCTTCCTTCCCTTCCTAGCTTAGACTCCATGGTTTGTCACTTCAAGCATTCATTTGCTAGCATCCACTGAATTCACCTGGCAAAACCCCAATCCTATGTGATTTCAATTACAGCCCTTTGCTGTCCCAGTACCTGGCATATGGAATGCTGTTGGAGAAGATCACAAGTTTCACAGATTGCTGTCACTGTAAATTCAAGGTCAGGATCCTCAACTGGGCCCTCAACACTAGCATCAAGTTGCTTTCCTTGTCAGCACTTTCTTCCATTCCCCACAGCAGCTATTTCAAATATCCATATTCCTCTCAAACTGCTAGTACTTCTGTCTTTAGTCTCAATTTGCCTCCTCCTTTACAGGCAAAATAGAAGGCATCAGATCAGACCTCCCTCAACTTCTTGCCACCAAATCTCCCAATTCAGCTCCATCTGAATCCACCTTTTCCTCTTGTTATAATGCAAAGGGATTCCCCTCTTTCATCGAGGCCCATTTCTTTAACTCATGTTTCTAAATCCCATGTTCTACACCTTTTCAAGGACTTTGTGCTTTAAATTAATACCTCTCTTTTGTATCATTAACTCTCCTTCTCTACGAGTTCTTTCCTATCAGCATTTAAATATGCTCAAATCTTTAAAAAATAATTACCTGCTCACAACCCCACAATCTGTTTAGTAGGTAACAATCCTCTCTTCCTCTTTATAGCAAAAATATTCTAGAATGTAGGCACATGAGGATAGGATACAAATCTGTTATACTTCTTGCTATATGCCCAAAGCCTAGCATAGGGATTATAATGGACAACACAATAAATCTTAAGTGAATAAAAAGCATTCTATTTACTGCATCAAGTTTCTTATAAATACTACTTAAATGCCCTATAACCTGACTTCTACCCCACTGTATCCCTGAAAGTGTTCTTGATAAAGTTACAAATGACTGCTTTACCATTAAATCGGATAGACTCGGCCTGATTTCTCGGCAGCAACTGACAATTTTGACCATTACTCCCTTGCCTTAGGTTTTTCTACCTTTCTTGTGTAATATACAACTTTTATATCACTGTTTTATCTACTTAAGCTTGTATCATGAGTGTTTTCCTGTGTTTTTATCCTTCAAAATTATGATTTTTAAATAACCGCACAATGGTTTTTTTGTAAGAATATATAATAAATTACTGATCCATTCCCTTACTTTGGATATTTAGGTTGTGTCCTGTGATCTCATTGTTCATTCTCTGGCACGGGTGTCTGGAACTAGGGCTACCTACTTCATCTTTGCTAACTATCCTCGGGATCTCTGATCTCCACCAAACCTCAATTTGGAATGAAATGCTGTCTCCTTAGGAGCTCCCTTCTTCTTGCCGCCCCCAGAGTCAAGTCCACAATTGTTCCCTTTCATCTGAAATTTTACTGCTAATCGTGATTTTTAAAAAACATGCACTACTTTGGACATTTGGCATATATTAAGTTTAAAGTCTTGTGCTGGGTTTGAGTAAGGCAATGACTTACACAGTCTCTGCTCTGAGTTTCATGGACTTATACTGTAGGGAGGAAGTTCTAATTACTGAATTAATTATTTACGTAAAATAATGATAAGTCTCAGAAGATAAGGGGACCTGTGTAACTGTTTATAGTGTGTGTGTGCAGGCGTGAGCAATGGGAGGTCATTGTCTGAGATGGCTTCTTCAAGGAAGAGACATTTAAACTGAAATCTAAAGGTTACGCAGCAGTTAGCTAGATAAAGGAGAGGAGGAGTTGGGAAGTGCTGCATATGCAATGAATGGTGTATATGAAGAACTGAAAGCAGCCAGAGAGGTTAAAGTACAAATACCTAGGGGAGAAGATGTGCGTGGCAGGCGTGGCTGGGCGTAAAGGCCGGGGCCAGGTCACTGGGGCCTCGCCGGCTATTTTAAACATTCTGTCTTTTATCCTAAGAGTTATGGGAAACTATTGATATTAAAGACTTTTAAGTAGGAAGGTGATATTAAATTTTTATAAGATCATTCTGGCAACAGTGTGGACAACAAATCATAAGGGAATAAGAGTAGACAGAAGACCAATTAGGAAGCTACCAGAGAAGAGATGATGGTGGCCCTGTCTAGAGGGCTAACAGAACAAATGACAAAAGTGAATGAATCTGAGATACAATAGGAGGGACTCAACAGGCTCAAAAGGACTAATGCTTGGATACTGTGAGTGTGGGAGTGAGAAATGTCAAAAATAACTCCCAGGTTTCAGGCCTGTGCAACATGGTAGACTGCAGTGCTAACCGCTGAACCAGGGAACACTGGAAGAAAGCTGCATCGCTCCCTTTTTGCTGGCAGACAGAAGCAGAGGTAGGAGTTCCTGAGTTCAGTTTTGGAAGTACATTGATATAGGTGGGAAACACCCAGTAAAGGTCAAGAATATTAGAAAAAGGTCTGGCCTTTAAAAACTGGGGAGTAAGATTAGTGCATAGATAGTTGTTGAAGCAGGGGTAAAGCTACAATTACCTAGGAAAAAATATAATATGAAAAGAAAAAAGAGCCAAGCCTCAAGGACCAGCTCCATTTAAAGGTCAGGTGGATAGGATATGCTGGCAAATGAGCTTTAGAAGAAACAGCCAAAGAATAAATATGAAAACCATAAGACTGGAATCATGGGCTCTAGGAGAAGAGAGTTCTGAGGGGCAGAGAGAGGTCAGCCATGCTGGGTGCCTGAAACAACAGATAGTCTGAGGACTGCAAAAGGTTCTGGGCAAAGGGAGAAGACAGAATTCAGAGCAGAAGTGGAAGAATCCACCTTCGACAGTAAGAGAGGATCCCAACCTACTGATACAGGGAAGACAGAAGATGGGCACCAATGGAGGCAGCTGAAGAAGTTCTCAACTGATAGTCTCGATTTAGCTCTGTGAAGCAGTGAATGCTCAACAGAGTGAAGACAGACATTAGGACTTGTGGTTTGAATAGAGTCAAGAATCTAGGTTGAAAAGAAGCCTATGAACCACATGCTCTACTGTTCAATACATGAGGTGGAATGGCTGGGAGGCTGGTAGAAGATCATCAGTCATAAGGAGAAGAGGAAAATAGAGCCAGATTGCAACAGTCTCAAAGAAACCCACATTTTCACAAGAAATTGGGGGAAAGTAACAATCTAGAAATGGCAACAAGAAAAAAGGATAGCACTTAAAGAGCATCCAACCCTCAGGGACTGGGGTTTGAGAAAGTAAGAAGCTACCACTAGAGATAACTCTAGGGAAAGTAGTATCTCCAGGTAAGAATCAGGTTTTCATCAAGGCAGTGACGAATATTAGGGAAAGATAGAAGGATGGGGGAGGGAAGGAAAAAATGGCAGGTTAAATCATCAGAAAGGAAGCACAAAAACATCACTGGGATGAGAGGGTGGATGAGGGCAGATGTGGAAAGAGGGAGGTGACTATTCTTTGGACACTGGAAAGTAAGAGTAAACACATGTAACAAAGCAAGTTAGAGTTCCCAAGTTCACGGCAAAATTCCAGGTCTACAATTCCCTCCCTTCTGAGGCTGTAAATGGAAGTGCACTTCTCTGGATGTGTTTAGTATCAGTGATGTGGGTTAAGCAACACACAGTTCAGTTCAGTTCACTGCACATTCATCACACGGGGCACTCACAGACCTGTCCTGCACGTGATCACGATGGGGCACAACTCAACACATACACAGTCATAACAAAATCCCTGAAGTAAACATTCAGCATTCAAAGTTATGCCTTTGACAGAGGCTCTTAAGATACAGAGTTTTAAATACCATTATTTAGAAACAGAAAGTTCCTGCTTTATGGTCATGTGGAATGCATTCCAAAAAAGTTTCTGCTCCATTTCCTCAGTGTAAAAGTTTGCCCAGTTTTATCATAACAACACATTTCAAAACGCTCATTTCAAGTTTCAGAGTCTACATGTCATCAAAATGTCTCAATACCTGCTTCATAGTATCACAGAACTTTTAATTCAGAAGAGACTTCGGGGCAGAGGCTGCCAACCTGTGGACTACAGAAACTTTAAGAAACTGTAAAATTCATTAGAGGAGATCTGCAAATCCATACCTATGTCAAGCACTGGTTTTAGGCTGAATAATGTTCCATGCCTATATATTATTAATTTTGAAATATACAAAAATACTTCCATGATTAATTTTAAAAGGATTTTAAAATGGAATCATCATATTCAAAAAGGTTGGGAAGACACTGCATTATGGCTTGTCTTGTTCCACCTACCAGACTACCCACACACTACCTCTTCTACTACAAGTCCTGACAAACTGTTATCCAGTTGCAACCACAATGGCTGGAACATTTTGCCTAACAGCAAGTACACCTCTTCATGAGGAACCTTGTTACATTTTTAGATAGCTTTCATTTTGACAGACATACTTTCTTCCCTTGAATTTCTAATGCTCTAGAATTATCAAGAATTAGTTTCATCCATTTTGCACATGACAGCCTCTGAAATACTTGAGGTGGTTACCATATCCTTCCTAAGCCTTTTCTCTCACACCTTGCCCCTCACTCAGGGATGTGACATGGTTCCTCATTCTACTACTCTCCTCCTGCCCCCTCAGCATGTACCCATCCATTAATGCCCCCTTTTAAAACTCCAAGCACAGCATAGCATACCACATTTGATCTGCCTATGGCAACACATAGTAGACCTATTATATCCCTTGAACAAGACACCAAGACTTTTAAAACCCTGCAGTCAACTAAAATACTTAGAACTTAAGCCAGGTCTCTTCCATCTTGTTTTAGTACCTATGAGTTTTTTTGTTTTTTGTGTTTTTAATTGAGGTAACAATGGTTTATAACATTATATAAGTTTCATGTGTAATTGTATTTTGACTTCTGCATACACTACAGTACATACTAGTTTTTTGTAGTCAACTGCCCATTAAATCCTACCTTGCTACTATGTGACCATTATTCCAGTCTGTTAAGGTCTCTCAGAATCTTGATTTTTTGCCATATAACATGTTAGGTAATTCTCCCAATTTTATGTCATTTGTAAATTTGATGAGAGGGTTCATTCTACAGTGAAATTTATGCATTCTTGGCACGAAAATGACCTTTTCTTGCTTAAATGACTAATGACATTATATTAGAAAGAAGATTAATTTTTATATTTAGTATATCATTTACATAATTCAAGACATTTAAGTTAACAATTATTCTACACTTACCTAGCAATAGCTCTGATGAAGTCTAGAGATACTGCGCATTTGTATTTTGGTCCATCAAGCTGATCGTCATGGCCAACCAGGGTTAATAGCTGAAGAGTCACTAAAGAGGTAATCTAAAAATAAGAAAGCATTTTTATGAGAAAATGGTTTAATCAGATTACATGATGCCCTTGTTTCTGAAACATTTTATACTTTGATAAAGATACATAACTGAATTCACAAGACCATCTGCAAAGAATATGACTACATTGAAATTTGTATATACGAATTTGTACATGTGCTTAAAGTCTTAGTTAAACCAATGATCAATCTTTAAGGACTCCACTAGAGACAAATTTATTTTATTTAATGACACACACATGACTGCTAACCTTTAAAAACTATAAACAAAGGACATTCCTTCTCTCCATGAAAACTTTATGAAGTTTCTAACTAAATAGCTCAGAATAGCAAATCTGTACTCCCTTGAGAATTGAGCAGTTAAAATGTGAAAGTGGGCCTTTTTCAGAGTTGGGTAGCTGGTGAGGTAAGAAATACATCCTTCAGACCTGGACTTAGTCTTCTTTTAGTCTTCTTTTACCTACTGATCACCAACTAGGTAGTCAGGAAAACACCGGGTGGATTAATACTGGCAAAAGCAAAAGTGTATTTTGACAGGTCAAAATCAAAGTAACTTCACATGCATAACGCCAACAAAAGTGTTAAATGCTCTGAAATCCAAGAAAGAAAGCTGACCCAAGAGCTGAAATTCTTTGAATAGCCCATTCTCTTCTCCCAATTTTTTATTCTCATCTCCTGCAGGCCAACAGAAAAAAGAAGCCAGCAATGGCAAGAAGATCTGGAGACTTGGTGACCTGTAACTGCCTGTGGCAATATAAGGGATAAGAGTTATAGTATCCGTAATACCTAATCACGTGTCTTAGGAATAAAAACATGCTCACTTAACTTGAGATCAATACCTTGAGATGCAGTAAACATTCTGAGTAATAAAAACAGTAATAATAGTAGTGATTTGCTTCATACCAAGTACCTATACACAGCATCTCACTTATTCCTCTTGACCCTACAAGGTGGACACTATCATACTCATTTTATAAACGAGCCTAAGAGATGTTAAGTAACTTCCTTCAGATCCCAGAACTGGAGGTGGCTTAGCAAGAATTCAAACCTAAGAGTCCTTGCTCACTGTACTATGCTGCAAAGACTCCACTATGTTTCCCATTACAATTTTTTAATTTTATTATCATTATTTTGGCTGCGCCACGCAGCTTGCAGGATCTCAGTTCCCTGACCAGGGATTGAACCCAGGCACAGTGGTGAAAGCACCAAATCCTAACCACTAGACCACCAGGGAACTCCCATTAAATTTCAAAGGGAAAACTGTTATGCAATGTTCAGTCAGCTGTCATTACTTTATTAACAATTTTTTAAAATGAACATATGGATAATTACCACAGTATTTTATGCATAGAAAATACTACATTTAGCAAATATAAAACATTTTCTCAATTAGAAAAACATTTTGCATCAATACATCAAAATATGAAGCTCTGCATTCAAAAGGCTAAGACTTTAATTTCTAATGTTACAAATTAGATTATGTCTTGAAACATTTTTTAAGTAAATTTATTTATTTTTGGCTGCACTGGGTCTTCGTTGCTGTGCACAGGCTTTCTCTAGTTGCTGCGAGCAGCGGCTACTCTTCATTGCGATGAGCAGGCTTCTCACTGCGGTGGCTTGTCTTGTTGCAGAGCAAGGGCTCTAGGTGCACGGGCTTCCACAGTCGTGGTTCGAGGGCTCTAGAGCAAAGGCTCAGTAGTTGTGGTGCACGGGCTTAGTTGCTCCGCGGCATATGGGATCTTCTCGGACCAGGGCTTGAATCCCCTGCACTGGCAGGCGGATTCTTAACTACTGTGCCACCAGGGAAGTCCCGAAACATTTTTTATAGATGTTCTATGTGTTGAAAAGAATACGTATTTTGAAGCTGTTACTCTCCATTCTACATATATTTATTAGATCAAGCTTGTTTGTGTTGTTGAAATCTTATAAACATCATTTTTTATCTACTTGAGAGAGGTACTAAAATTCTCCCCTTCTAATAAGAAGTTTGTCCTTTTCTCTTTATAATTGTTAGTTTTTGCTTTATATTTTTGAATCTATGTTATTTGGTGCATACATTTAAAATTATCATGTTTTGCTGGCAAATTAAACCTTTTCATTATTATCTAATGGTCCTTTTTTTTCAAAAGTAATGGCTTTGCCTTAAAGTGTGTTTTTTTCTAATATTAATATACCTATATCAGCATTCTTTTAGGTGCTAATCTTTTTTCCTACATACTTTTCATCATTTTACTTTCAGGTTTTGTATTTTCTTAACTTTAGATAGTGCTCACATAAACAACATGAAGTGTGATTTTCTTTTTATAGTCAGTCTAACAACAGTCCTTTTGGCTGGACTATATACTCCATTTGATTTCACTGTAAAGATATTCTAAAATTTTATTTCTACCATTATGTCAAGCTTTCTATTTCTCCTCCTTCTATGTGTCTTTCTTATTCCTTTCTTGCCTTTTATTAAACTGAATTATAATATTTTGAGGACTGCCCTGGTGGTCCAGTGGTTAAGACTCTGTACTTCCAAGGCAGGGGGCGTGGGCTTGATCCCTGGTGGGTGAACTAATGTCACACATGCCGTGGGGTGCAGCCAAAAAAAAAAAAAAATTAATCCCCACTGAGATGTAGACATTCGAGAAAACACTTGAAAAAGATGGAAAAAAGATATGAATTATAATATTTTTTCATTCTATTGTTTTACTCCATTACCTTGGAAATAGTTTTATACTCTAATTTCCATTTTAATTTTTTCTTTGGCCCCCAAGCTATTTTAGAATTCTTCTTTAATTTTCAACTCATAAAGTTCCTCTAGTATTTTTTTGATTTTTTTTTTTAAGGGGGGGATATCACAGAATGTGGTCTGTATACTACCAATCCTTTGCAATTTGATGAGAAAGCTGGATTCTTCAGGGGGAAAGAAGAGGGCACAGGGACACGAATGCCACTGTGGCAAAGAGTGAAACTGACCACAGTGGTCACTCTGCCTGTCCTGCCTGCCAAGCCCCTTCCCTCTTTGTCACAAGAATGTCTTCAGCTGATGGCAAATGAGTGAAAAACATGCCCTCAAAATGGGATGACCCATCATAGGCAAACAAGGTGGAGTGAGACAAGAGTTTTCTCTCTTACTTATACACATACTTATACCCTATCCTCCATTTTGCCTCTTGGACTGCAAAGCCTAAAATATTGACCATGTGGGCCTTTTACTAAAAACGTTTGCCAACCTCAGCATTAAAAAAATTGCTAGATTCAGATAATTAATTTAACCAATGTAGAAATCGAGATGTTCAGTGACTTGTCCAAAGTGATAATGACTAGATAATGACAGAAACTTACTTGACTAGGATTTAGGTCTCCTAACTACAATTCTAAAACTTATGAAAAGCATGACTAAAATGCGATCACAGCTGAGAGAGCTAACTTCTAATAAGTTGTATTATAATCTTGCCTGAATAAAGAATGTGTTAAAAGAATGAGGATGATCTGTAAAAAAAGAGAGTGTTCAAGAGAACAGACCTGTCAGTGTGCCTCCAGCCAACAGGACCAAGGGATCCTTACCCATTAACTTGGAAATCTGGTATGTGCCGTAAGTATGTGCTCACCATGGAGGTGTAGTCGTCCAGCTGTCATTCTGTTCATGATTTTCTTAGTATGTTTTATATGCACATATGAGTAAAGTTGATGAAACGGTAAAAAAATGTCAAGTTACTCAACATTTTTATAAATGTGCTCCCATTTACCTAGTTTAGGAGTTAAGTTAAATGAAACAGAAAATTAAGTTGGTTGTTAAAAATGTGTGAAATAGGGCTTCCCTGGTGGCGCAGTGGTTGGGGGTCCACCTGCCGATGCAGGGGACACGGGTTCGTGCCCCGGTCTGGGAAGATTCCCACGTCGCGGAGTGTCCAGGCCCATGAGCCATGGCCGCTGAGCCTGCGCTCCGCAACGGGAGAGGCCACAGCGGTGAGAGGCCCGCGTACCGCAAAAATAAAAAAATAAAAAAATTAAAAAATTAAAAAATAAAAAAAATAATAATAAAATAAAATATCTTTATGAGATTTATAAATATTGACAACAAACTAATGGTTACCTGAGGGGAGAGAGAAGAGGGGAGGGACAAGAAAAGAGTAGGGAATTAAAAGGTAAAAACTACTATGTATAAAATAAACTACTATGTAAAAACTACTATGTATAAAATAAACTACAGGATATATTGTACAGCACAAGGAATAGAGCCAATATTTTATAATAACTTTAAATGGAGCATAACGCCCCAAAATATTAGATCACCATGTTCTACACCTGAAACTAACATAATATTATAAACCAACTATATTTTAATTAAAAAAATACTTCTGAACAGGTCAAGAAAAGTAATCTGCACATATATAAATTACTTTGGAGAAACACTCAATGTGTCAATTTCACCAGGAAATGAAGTAGATTAAAAAAATGAACTGACCAATAAAACCTGTATGAAAAATATAACAAATTAAAAATTATATGGCAGATTAGACCCAGATGTAGAGAAAACTGAGGAATATGAGGATAGTTCTGAAGAAATGATACAGAATGCAAACAAAAGAGGTTAAAAAAAGAGAAAATATGAAAGAGGTTAAAAAATAGAAACGACAAAGTAAGAAGATCTAACATATTTCTAATCAAAGATCAAGAAGGAAAACAGAGATGGAAAGAATAGGGCAGAAGTAATATCTGAAAAGACAATGGATGAAAATTCATTCAAAAAGATTAAAAACACCAAATCACAGAATTAAAGGACCAAACAAATCTAAACAAGGAGAAATCAAAAGAAATCCATACCTAGACACATCATAGTGAAAGTACAGAACACCAAAGATAAAAAGTTCTTAAAAATAGCTAGAAAAGGAAAAACAGATTATCTTCACAGGACTGGCAACTGGACTGACAGCTGTTTTAAGAACAACGATGACAGATGATAATTGAGAAGCTAATAAAAAAAAAAAAAAATGGTGCCAGGTACCACAACAGTAACAGAGTTTGCTGTTTTCTCAGGTTTTGTTTTTTTACTTTTTTTTTTTTTAATGGAGTGTGCTGGATGTCGCTATAATTTTGTTCAGATGACTGCAGAACCTGGAAAAGCTGTTGGTGCTATTGATGCATAACATACTGCTATTGGTCTTTTTATATAAATAAATAAATCTATCTATATACATATATATATAATTTGAATTTTTGGAAACTTTAGCTGTGCTGTCAACTTTGGAGAAATATCCCAGTTGTGCCGTGTTGGGTTGACACTGTACAGAAATCAACAGCCATATTGGTCTAGAAATGTTAAACATAATTTTTTCCATTTGTACACGGGTAACGCACTGTATTAAATATGTAAGGTCTTATCTACATGGGTTTGATTACAGAAACTAATAAAGTATTCTCTAAAAAAAAAAAAAAAAAAGAAAAACGATGAAAGACATAAAATAGTGGTGTATTTTCAACATACTGAAGAAAGTAACTGTTAACTCAGAACCGTATGGCCAAAAAATACAATCGTTTAAGACTGAGAATGAAATAAAAGGCACATTTCCAAACTAAGAACAACCAAAGGTTTGCTATCAAAATATCCCTATTCACTCAAATGATGAAGGTGTCTTCATGCAGAAAAAAGAGAATTAAAAAGAGATTTAAAGAAGGGCTCACTTAGTAATGACAGAATGCAGGCCCTGAGCTCCTATCTCTCACAAGATGAGTGGCTTGAGACCCTTACTAGGAAGGGATGAGCAGCCAAGGAATAATGGGGTCTTTGGGGGAAACTGAGTACTGCTGAAAGTCAGGACAAACTCATTTTCCTTCCCAGTTTAGAAACAGGTAGGGATCATGATGAGAAAGTAGGTCTGAAAGTTTAATGAATGGGAAGCTACATAGAAAAGAGTTGACATCATCTCCTATGGCAAAATATACTCATTAACTTCATTCCTTTCTATTTTTCTACAAGGAATTCATTTGCTAAAGTAGGTTAGTAAGAGACATTTGAAACTCACAGATTAATCTCCCTTTATTATTAAAAATAGATTTCCTTAGTAGTTCTTTTTCTTTTAATATAGAAGACATTACTTCCATTTTACTTTCCCACTGGCATTTCCTACACTATTTCTTATAACTTCTACCTCCCTGTGATTCAAATATTCTCATATATTTAATTCAATTCTTTAATCCAAGCTGTATGCTATATTTACTCTTCTTCCTTTTCTTCATAAACACAAAATCTAGTTAAGTTAGAATTTCAAGAATATTTTCAGATATCTCGCTGTCTTATTACTTTTACCATATTAGTTACAGCAAATTACCAAAGGCAATTAAGTTGAAACAGTCCCTTGAATCACTTTCAGTTCTACCAAGATTCCATGATAAATGAATCACATAAATTACACAAAGGATATAGTACCACTTTAAGATGTGGCAGTCAAAAAGTATTCCCAAAACATTAATAAGATGACTGCTCAATTTGTTGGGGGGTGGGAGGGAAGGGTCTGATTTCGGAGAGGCTTATACACAAAAAATCTAAACCAAACTGAAAACAATTAAATTGTAATGTGATTTTTCACATTAAAAAAACACTAATTTCAGGGGCTTCCCTGGTGGCGCAGTGGTTGAGAGTCCGCCTGCCGATGCAGGGGACGCGGGTTCGTGCCCCGGTCCGGGAGGATCCCACATGCCGCGGAGCGGCTGGGCCCGTGGGCCATGGCCGCTGAGCCTGCACATCCGGAGCCTGTGCTCCGCAACGGGAGAGGCCACAACAGTGAGAGGCCCGCGTACCGCAAAAAAAAAAAAACAAAACACACTAATTTCAAAGATCTTTTACTCCTTGAACTTATCATATGAACAAAACCAACACACAAATACATAATTTAGGAGAATGTTACATAAAGCAGTGTACAAATACCAGCAACTTAAAAGTACTTCGCCAGTTTATGAAAATAATGTGGAGTAAAACTGAAAAAATCAAATACAAAGATTAACTTATGGGTTCAACATTTTGAATCTGAAACATTAATTTATGCCTAGATGAAAAATTCTGGAAAAAATATATGAAACCTTTGGAAAATTATATCTATACATGTGTAAGTACCAGAATACCCACCTTCCTCTCCATTATTGAATCCTTAAAATTATCTAATTTTTATTTCCCACTGCATATCCATGAAACTCTTTGAGGACTTGGTCTAGGTACTATGCATTCAAAGATGAATAGGATCATGGAAAATACTGATTTACTCCCTTGCCCAACATTAAATGTTCATGACAAAATGATGAGGTCACATCTGCAGGCTGGCATTAATGCCTAAATATTTTGATATGGTCAGTAGGAATATGGCAAAAGTCTGTAGACAGTAAGGGTACTCAGGACCAGACTCAGTTTTGTATGTGAGCGTGTGCAAACATAAGATAGAGGTGGAATCAGAGTCTTTCTCATCTGCTGCAGCAGCCAAGGATTTAGTAACAAAGAAAACAGACACACAGGAGTTGCTACTGTTGTTAAGACCCCAAATGAAGGAAGTGATTTAGTTCCAGCAAATAAGAATTAACTGGAATATTTTGCAGGCTATAAAATTGATGTCTTAGAAAGATTTAATCTTTGTTGGGGAAAAGCTCTCTAAATAATGGCAAAATATATTTGAATATTTTGAAATCTTTTTTAGCACTGTCCAATTTACAGAAAGCTTTTCATCCAATTGAGCTAAAATAACCCTAAAACATATTTCATAAACAAATACCAACAACAAGCCTAGCCAGAAGAAAATATATTAAAAAAAAATACAGGAGGACTTCTGGTCCAGATAACATGGCACAGATTCATATTTAGAGTTCTTCCCTGCTAAGTGCAACTATAAACCCTGGAAATAACCTAAACAGCAAACAAAGGACTCTGAAAGGTGGAAAGAGGAAGGCAGACTGCTTAAGGACCCAGGAATGGAGGAATAATGTAGAGGCAGGAAGTCTGACGAATCCCCACCCAACAGCACAAGGTGACCCAGGCTCAGCATCTCCTGACACCCATTCCAGAACAGAAAGCTACCCAGGTAGGCTTATTTCTCTCCTGGACTGAACAGGAGTCCTGCCCAAAGGCTGGCAGTTGTACGTTGTGTATCTGGCAAAACTATCCCTCGTGAACGAAGTGGAAATAAAGACATTCTCAAATGAGGGAAAACTAAAGAATCTGTCACTAGTAGACCTACCTTTGAAGCATGGCTAAATGGAGTTCCTTAAACAAAAGGGAAGTAAAAAAAGAAGGAACCTTGAACATCAAGACAGAATAAAGAACAACGGAAAGAGCAGAAATATGGATAAAGTAGACTATCTCCTCATGAGTTTTCTAAATCATATTTGATTAAATACTGACACCATCTGATAATCAAGACAATGATATTTAAAAAGTGGGAACGTTAAAGTAACCTAAACGTAAGTAAGGTTATCATATTTCACTGGAAGTAGTAAAACACTGATACCACTTACAGAACTAAACATGCTAAACTAAACTAAACCTTATTACCCAGAAATTGCACCCTCTGGGCATGTTCACACAAAAACCTGTATTATGAACTTTCATAGTACTTTTATTTGTGACAACCAAAAACTGGAAAGAACCCAGGTATCCTTCAATGGGTGAATGGTTAAACAAACTGTATATTCCATATCATGGAATACAACTCAGCAGTAAAAAAGAATGAACTATTGGTGCATGCAACAATTTGGATGACTCTCAAAGGAATTAATTATGCTGAGTGAAAAAAAAGCCAATCTCAAATGTTACATACTGTATGATCCCATTTATACAAACTCTTGAAATGACAAACATTTTAGAGGTGGAGATTAGTGGTTGCCAGGGATTAGGGGAACAGGCAAGAGAGAGGTGGGTGTGGTTATAAAAGGAGGGGTCCTTGTGATGGTAGAACTGATATATCGACTGTGGAGAGAGATGCACAGACCTACACATGGAATAAAATTTCAAATAACCAAATATGCACAGACATACACAAAAATGAATACATGCAGAAGTGGAAAATTTGATTAAGATCAGTACATCGCATCGACGGCCATTTCCTGGTTGTGAAACTGGGTAAAGGGCATGCATCGAGAAAGAGCCCTTATTATTTCTTTCAACTGCACATGCATCTACAGCAACTCGAAAAAATTTTTTAATTAAAAAATAACAACACTGCTAAAATACACAAAATACAGAGGGCTTTGAGAAAGACCTTATAAACTGCCAGAAGGCATTTAATCTCAAAATATTTAACTACCTATGAAGTAGATACTTAAACCTACTCACAGAAATAAAAACATTTTTTGACCTTTATTTACAGGGATTTTAAAGAAACTACTTGATAAAATATTGCTCAAAGTGGGCAAGTTTGAGAATATTATTTCAATATTGATAGGTGACTGGGGTGAGGCTATACGGGTTTTTAAAAAGTTTATAGATTACAGATTTTCCCACTGAAAGCCAGATAATTAGTTGTGACTTGTGGTTCAGCCACAAGGAGGATTTGTAGCTGCTGGTTTCATGCTGTGAGCCCATAAAAATATCACAATGTTGTTGCAAACCCGTGGCTAGTACAACTTATCACCTCCTCTAAAGCATAGAAGGATTAGAGCAAAACTGCTATTATGTAAATCCCAACCTCAGTGTGCTACATTTCCTCAAATTCTACCTTTTATTTCTATTTTTATCCATGGTGAAAGTTTTGTTTTTGTTTGGAGGCTATAGCAACCAAATGCACTTCAAAACTTATTAAATACTAAAGTGTTCCATTATAAAAATTATTATGAAATAAAATTATGAGCTAGCCCATCAGGACTGGAATCCTTGGAGATCAATGCCTCATTTCACAGATGAGAAAACAGACATCATAAAAGGAGGACTGGCATTATCAGCCCCTAGTCAGTCACCCCTAACAAATTAATATGTTGGACATGTTAGCAGATGTTTCAAATTATTAATCCAAAAGTCCCAATGAAAAAGAATATAACATATATACCATGCAAGAGGTTTACTAGAAAACATTTTAGAGTTGTGACTAACTTTAAATTAAGTACTTAATCCTAAGAATATTTAACATATTAAAAATGCTTAGCCAAAATAATGCTTCATTTTGGGTGTTCACGAATATTAGAAGGTGGTCTGCCAAGACTGACTACCGTAGTAAAGACCCCAGTCAGTGCTTTTATCTTTTCTTCTACTGCTCTTCAAAGTTCCTGAGAATGACACATATGTATCTGGCATTCACTCCTGAATGGTCAGTTCTACTGAATATCAGTGACCATGGGTAATGAGTAGTATAGGGAGTAGAACTTGCTATTGAGCCCAGGCTCTATAGATGAGATACTGACATCGACAGATCTGTATCTACAGGCTGTAGTTATAGGCGTTGTACTAGGCACTTTAATTCCTTCAGTCCTCACAACAGCACAGCCATGAGTTAGGTACTATAAATAAAGCTCTTTTTCGAGAAGAGGAAACATCTTCAGAGAGGTTAGTAAATATTCAAGATCACTGAGCTAATAGTGGTAAGAGTTACACTGGATTTGAATACCATCTGAATTCAAAGCTTACACTCCTTACACTACCCCAAAGGGAGATGCAGAATATAGGGAAGAGATCATCGGATTGAGACAGACTAAGGAAAGCTTTACGGAAGAAGGCACCAATAAGGAAAAGTGAGTAAAAAGACAACTCTGAACGCATTCCACAATGAAAGGGGATAGATACTGTGTGTCTGCTGGAGGTTAGAAACCCAGCAGCAAAGGCACTGCAGATAAAAGAGGAAAAAACTTAAATGAAATTGTAGCAAAAAGGATAAAGAAGTATCTCAACATAGGCAAATGTCCTGCCCCAGGGATACAGGTAATAGCCTTAAGAATTAACAATCAACAATCCTGTGAACAAAATTATCAGATATGAGAGGTTTGATATTACCAAAGTAATATTAATGTGGAATTTATTAACCTTACGACATTTAAACTTTTCATAAATCAAACTGCATATTATATTAGACATAAAATTACTGTTGTTAAGATTTAATGTTTAAAAGATAAATTAAGGTGGAGGGAAAAAGCACAATTTCTTAAAATCTGAAATTATTTGACAACACTGAAAATGGTATCCCAAAGCAAAACTTCCTATACATTTGTGGATTAAAGATAATTTACCAAAAAAATTCAAGACTATAAATCATACAAAATATATAATAGTTGAATAAATTAAAAGTTAGGATACACATTAAAAATTTTTAAAGCAAAGATATGAAAAGGTCTTTCCTGAAACACTGGAATAATTGTCAAGAAATACCATTTTAATTACCTAAGTAAATTTAAATTTCTGTGGGGAAATTATTACTCCCCTTCTTGGTTTCTATCACCTATGAAGACATATTCCTTTGCCAATAATTTTCAGATTTTAGGGAAGTATACACTGTTTTCCACAGCTGTTTTTGTTGTCTATTGTATCAAGCTCAAATTCAAATGAATGAAATTCAACTGACAAAAAATTTAGCCTAGAAAATGGGTTTTCTTTTTCAAAGTGAGGATTTAGACTTTGTGCTAGGAAATACAGAATAAAGTTTAGAAAGAAAGTTGTACAAAAAGTCAGTCACTTTACCTCTAAGTTTTAGCCATGTTTCCATTGATGTTTCTCCTCAAAATATAAATTCTGGTTTTTACTCCTTGGTTTAAAAATAAACAAACAAAACTAAAAATCTGAAGCATCTTATTACAAAGAGAATAGTATTTCCGTAGTCTTTATATACACACACACACACACACACACATATACACATATATGTAACATATTGACACTAATTAAAGGATTTTATTTTACTGTATCAAGCTCAAATTCAAATGAATGAAATTCAACTGACAAAAAATTTAGCCTAGAAAATGGGTTTTCTTTTTCAAAGTGAGGATTTAGACTTTGTGCTAGGAAATACAGAATAAAGTTTAGAAAGAAAGTTGTACAAAAAGTCAGTCACTTTACCTCTAAGTTTTAGCCATGTTTCCATTGATGTTTCTCCTCAAAATATAAATTCTGGTTTTTACTCCTTGGTTTAAAAATAAACAAACAAAACTAAAAATCTGAAGCATCTTATTACAAAGAGAATAGTATTTCCGTAGTCTTTATATACACACACACACACACACACACACATATACACATATATGTAACATATTGACACTAATTAAAGGATTTTATTTTACTTTAGCTTAAAATAATCAGTCTACCTAATTCAAAAGCCAAAATATTTATTTTTTTCCCTCTGACTAGCACCTATGTCATGACTGAGGCATTCACAAGGAAAAATAAAAACTAAAAACCTCCTTAAACATAAAATGTTTTAAAATTTCATCTTTAATGGGGTTGTACAATATTTGCTTAGTTAATCTTTGCTCTGTGTACTATTATGTTCTTTGTTCTCATCCATCTAGGGAATGAGCTGATTATTTACGTCTTAACAATAGGAGTTCATGTACCACAGGGAGGATTTTTTTTCTTAATCCGAGAGGCAGTCACTAACAAGCTTCAGCTGGAAGTGCTTGATGTTAAAACAGTGTGAACTTGTTCCTGGGCTAATAAACTATGTTCTTTCTGCCAACAAAAGGAAATCAATTTACAACTGTAATTAAATTTTAACATGCTCATTATTTTTATACTTTCATAGGTTAGTATATATGTCAATTGATTTGTGAAATATCCTACCCTGCTTGTTTTGGAAGAGCTTTACAATATGAAACATTAAATTATTTAAATAAAAAAACTTAACATGTCAGTGTATGAGGTCCACCCAACCCAACAAGCAACACATTTGATCTGATTTCAGGCAATGTGATAATTCATGAACATATGGCATATATGAAGAAGAATTCAACCGACATTTTTATGCATACAAAGGAGAGGTGGTGAGTGCAGCAATGGAAGGGAGGGAAATACTCTCTAAGTTAATTCAACTTAAAATCATCACGGTGGGGCTTCCTGGTGGCACAGTGGTTAAGAAACCACCTGCCAATGCAGTGGACACAGTTCGAGCCCTGGTCTGAGAAGATCCCACATGTCGCGGAGCAACTAAGCCCGTGAGCCACAACTACTGAGCCCGCGGGCCACAACTACTGAAGCCCACGCACCTAGAGCCATGCTCTGCAACGAAAAGCCACCTCAATGAGAAACATGCACACCACAACGAAGAGTAGACCCTGCTCGCCATAACTAGAGAAAGCCTGTGTGCTGCGACGAAGACCTAATGCAGCCAAAAATAAATATGTAAATAAATTTATTAAAAAAAAGCATCACCGTGAATTTGTATTAAAAAAAAAGGCAGGGAATGGACTGTTACTCTTCAAAACACTCAGATAAACAAAAAGTGGCATGAATGTTTATACCTAGAGGAACTAAAGATAGCACCTCTCATCTCTGGAACTTTTTAGCATACAGATGACTGCAGATCTTTAGTATCCAGGAAGACCCTAACTTCATGCTTAGAAGAATGGGAAGTCATACATTCAACAAGTGAATCCCATGTTCAAGGCACAGTGCAAGAGACACAAAAAAGAAGACCTGTGCCCTCAAAGAAATCAGGGGAGACAAACATATAATACAATGGCAATAACACAATATGAGTGCTATGCTAGTGATATGGATAAATCCAATTACCTGACTTTAGAAAAGGTAATGACTAATAGGAAGGGAGGCAAAACACGAATTCATTGAGAAATGGCATTTGGGGGGTGGACCACGAAACGTAAAAGAGAGCTCAACAGTGGGGAGGACAGCACATGTAACAACACAACAAGGAAAACGGGTGTGCTTTCAGCGAGGAAAACACCTTACTGTGAATGGTGTACAAGATGAATAAAGACAGTGGCAGAAAATAGTGCCAGTCTCTGAAGGGCCTCACAAGAAATGCTATGAAATGCAGACTTGGTTCTGTAGATAATGCAACTCACTAAAAAAGCGTAAGCAGAAAAATAAGGCCATATTTATTTTTTAAGATTTTTGCTGATGACTGTATGCAAAATGAATTTGAAGATGTCAGTGTCAGGGAGACCAGTTAGGACAGTGTTGCAATGGTCTAACTAAGAAATAATGAAGCTGTGGATTTAAGGCAATGGCAGTGGAGGTGGGAAGACAGGAATAAGTTTGAGACATTTGTGTTTAGGAAGAAAAACAGACTGGGCTTGTTGAACAACTAAGTGAAGTGAAAACAAAAGAGGGTTCAGAGACAATTTTTCCATTTAACTAAACTAAAAACTAGAAACTGTATTATCTTTGTTTTTCTAGTACCTAACATTGTGCACGCCACCAAGTATGTGCTTAGTAAAGGATGAACAAGTAAATGACAAGTTTTGAAACTTAGGTAAGGCTGAAAAAAATCACATGAAAAAGTTTAGGGAAGGGCTTCCCTGGTGGCGCAGTGGTTGCGCGTCCGCCTGCCGATGCAGGGGAACTGGGTTCGCGACCCGGTCTGGGAGGATCTCACATGCCGCG
>NC_041218.1:89945032-89972172 GCF_002837175.3 Physeter macrocephalus
CCGGGTTCGCGACCCGGTCTGGGAGGATCCCACATGCCGCGGAGCTGCTGGGCCCGTGAGCCATGGCCGCTGAGCCTGCGCGTCCGGAGCCTGTGCTCCGCAACGGGAGAGGCCACAACAGAGGGAGGCCCGCATACCACAAAAAAAAAAAAAAAAGTTTAGGGAATACTTTGGTTTTGGATATATCGGGTGTTGATAAACATGGCACATTCAGGTCTGATTGTTCTGTTGGCAATCTGGGTCCAGATATAGAGGAAAAGGATTAGAAATACAGAATTCAAAAGTTATCAGCATAGGACTTCCCTGGTGGTCCACTGGTTAAGAATTGGTCTTGCAATGCAGGGGATGTCGGTTCGATCCCTGGTCGGGGAACTAAGATCCCACATGCCGTGGGGCAACTGAGCCCGCGCACCGCAACTACTGAGCCTGCACGCTCTGGAGCCAGTGTGCCACAACTAGAGAGCCCGCGCACCACAACTAGAGAGAAGCCCACACACCACAACAAAGAGCCTGGGTACCGCAATGAAAGATTCTGCGCGCCGCAACTAAGACCCAACATGACCAAAAAAATAAATCAGTAAATAAATATTAAAAAAAAAAAAGTTATCAGCATATACATAGCATTTGAAGCCAAGGGAATACATAAGACACTCTCAGATAAACCTAGTTTCCTTTCTTATTCCTAATTATTGGAAATTCAGCTCTCCACCACTATTCACTGGCCAAGGTGAGAGAACACCTTAGGTTCTAGAGGTGACTTGGGAACAAGGACCTTAATTTCTCATCTAGGGGAAAGGACAAGGACTTGGTGCAGCACCAGCTCATGAAAAATGTCTACTATGGGCAGATCAGGCCAATATCCTCCAAAGGACTCAGATTAGTTGTGAGCTGACACGGAATCAGGACAACTTCTCATTGGAAACCCCCTTAAGCATCAACATTTCTTTTAATCAACTTTTTACAGAGTATTTTAAAATGTAGCACACATTTCCATTATGTAGATTTTTTCCAAATCATTTAACTCCTAAATTGTTCTTATTAAAACTCCTATCCTCATTAAAACAATCCAGTCATAAGGCTCTAAGGTATGCATTTGCCTATATAGTCTCTGTATTAACAGATTTACTTGAATAGGCATGTATAAGTACATATCCATATAAACTTTTTAGTGCGTGCTTTCAGCAAAATATTTGCAAACTCAAAATTTATTGGTGTTCAATATTTTTCCCCAAAAACTGTGAATAAAGGGTATACATTTGGTATATTTATTAGAAAGGTAGTCATAAAATATTGCCTACAAAAGTAAGGTTCCAAGATATTATTTTATTCAACAGTTGAAAGCATAATTTATGCAATATTTCTACCTCTTAGGCAGTATTTTACATGTCACCCTTAAGCAATGGTTCCATTTCTCTAGAGTTCAGTAAACATGCCTACTGCTGGGCTGATATATTCACAAAGGCAAGTGGTTACACTGAAGAAATTTAACACCAGATTTAGGGAAGACAGGAGAAAGGCAGGGGTAAACACTGTCCTTTTACAAATGAAAATGTGAAAGATTTTATCGCTGGGCAACAGAGTAAAATATACTTGTGCTTTTTATTACTCTTGGTTATACTTAGTGTTCCACACAACAACAGTGCAGCTGGTGAAAATCTTAGTTCCACTTTACTCTTTCCAAATATGAAGCACGACAAAACGGTTTTTTAAAAGTCTCCTGAAATAGACACCTACTACAGAGTGGTCTGATTGGCAGAATGGTAATACATCCACACCAAGGGTAGTAGGAGATTTCAGAATCTAATTTACTGCACCAGTGGAGACAGAACATCACAATGGTTAAGGCTCTTCCCTGCTAGAGAAGAGCCAGCCTCTATCAAACAGCACCCCTGCTGACCTATTCATCAGCAAAGTAGGCATTAAGTAAGGCTCTTGCACTATCTATGGAATGGAATGCCTCACAATTTCAGTTGTGGTCAAGAAAAAAACATAGATTATTAGAAAATGTTAGCATTTGGGATAGTTCCTGTAATTTACATAATTTACCTTAATGGTATCAAGCATTGCAGTTGTATATTATAGAGACACTGGAATGCGGCACAAGTCAAATGAAACACAGAAAAATAGCAAAAGAAGAGCTTTTCACATTTTCTAATACTCTAGTAACCAGGGAATTTGTTTTTAGGAAAACTGCCCCTTTTGTTCACCAACTTCATTATCTATAAAATAATTCTCATACTTAAATCACTTCATATGAATATCTTATATAGCTAGATTTTACGTTTTATGTTTACAAGGTTCAAATTCTTATCTAAGCAATATATCCAAAGGATAGTATTTCATCAACTATGATTTCTGAAGTTCTGTGATTATCATTTGATAAATATAATTACCTTTTAAAAAATATAAATCGAACAACTATAGTTTATATAATACACAAACTAATTTTTTAAGATAAAGAGGTTTTATAAGTCTATAATATGAGTTTATTTGGTTAAAAATCTATAAAAGTAGTTTGAAATACTGCATATAAAAGAGTGACATAATAACTTTTAATCATAAGGTATCTGAAATGTAGCCATGTAACTTTAAGAAAAGCCACTTAGTTTATAATATGCTATGCATAATACACTACTTATTGTCCATAACTTAAGTTTCAAGTTTTGACTGACTGTTTGATACCAATTCATAACTTAATTATTAACAAAATTTAGTTATGACATAGGCATCAAACAATTGTGCTCCATAACACTAAGTTCAAGGAATGTCAGAATGAAAATTTCAACAAATAGGTTTGTTATTTTACTTGGAAGAAGACATTTAAATATCTATATTATCAAATATCATGGACTACTGAAGTGAAAAATCCTATTTTTATATATTCACTTTACAAATTTAAGTATTAGTTTTCACTTCAAGTATTTAAGTATTAGTTCGCTCAGCATGAATTAACTTGTATAATCTGGCAGTTGCACACAATACTAATGAAGGGCAGAGGAAGCCACAGACTGACCATAAGGTCCTTGAGGGCAAGAAATGCATTTTCTTGACTTTTGTATTCTCTTTACCTAACACAGAGCATGGAACGTAATAGGCCCTTAATAAACATCTGTTAAATGAAATTTTAAGCAAAGAAAACTTTAATTCCAACTACGGGAAAAAAGATCAATACTGACTTTGAATTTGAAGCTTGAATTAAATTACATTTAAACATTTTTAATTAAATAAATATGGACAAAATCCCTTCACCTTAAAAAAATGAAAATTATATAAATGTCTATACATCTACCTATAGCTGAAGAAAAATGCCAAATCTGTTTTTGGTTGAATAAATGTAACCTGCCCTAAAATTTATAGCAAAAACATCTTCCTACAGCTACAGTAAACTAGAGATTAAGCGTCTACTTCAAAAACTTCCATACGTAAAGTAACTAAATCATTTTGTTTTCTGATTAATGATAAATTCATTTCAAAAATACCAAAATAGGGCTTCCCTGGTGGCGCAGTGGTTAAGAATCCACCTGCCAATGCAGGGGACACAGGTTCAAGCCCTGGTCTGGGAAGATCCCACATGCCGCGGAGAAGCTAAGCCCATGCGCCACAACTACTGAGCCTGCACTCTAGAGCCCGCGAGCCACAACTACTACAGCCCGCACACTCTAGGGCCCGCGCTCCGCAACAAGAGAAGCCACCGCAATGAGAAGCATGCGCACCACAATGAAGAGTAGCCTCTGCTCGCGGCAACTAGAGAAAGCCCGCGTGCAGTAACAAAGACCCAACACAACCAGCCAAACAAACAAAATTATTGAAAAACCCCAAAAGAATTAGTTTAAATATATCCTTATCATAAACCAACACTTAAATGAGCAAAAAGCATAAGGTTAACTAAATGCTACTACAATTAATGCAACACCTGTGGGAAAAGATCAAGTTGATTTATGACTAAAAAATTAAACTGATATAACAAACGTTAAGTCCAAATATATTCCAATATATAGTATCATGATGTGAGTTCAAAAGAAAATGGAAATGTGTATTTTTGAAAAAATATATATATTACTACACTTTGCTCCATAATGCTTTTTATTTATACTCTTGAAAATAAATTTAAAAGGACATTTTAACTCAAATTTTTTCTTATTAAATTATGCACAACTAAATAGGAAACGATTCAGAAATTAAATATTAATTACTGAAAAGTACAACTTGTCAATTTGGTACACAGAACTAAAGAACTATGCTCCTTTTCTCATTTTTCAGGTGTTTCTTGAAATTAATTCAGAGTGCACTGTTTCTTATAATAAAAAAAAAACTTATTATTTTAAACCTCCCAAACTGTAGAATTACAGTGACTACCTTCAAAATTTCTCAAAATGCTAACTGATCAAATAAGATCAATAATAATGTGTGATATAAGTGTATGTGTAATTGAATGCCCTTAACTTTTTAAGGATAATTTTCCTTTTAAAAGTCACTTTAGGGCTTCCCTGGTGGCACAGTGGTTGAGGGTCCGCCTGCCAATGCAGGCGACACGGGTTCGTGCCCCGGTCTGGGAGGATCCCATATGCCGCGGAGCAGCTGGGCCCGTGAGCCATGGCCGATGAGCCTGCACGTCTCTGAGCCTGTGCGTCTGGAGCCTGTGCTCCGCAACGGGAGAGGCCACAGCAGAGGGAGGCCCGCATACCACAAAAAAAAAAAAAAAAAAGTCACTTTAGAAACCTGTACCAATAATTTCAGAAATAAACTCTTCAGGAATTTTATCTTCTGGGAAAATATACAGCAATATGGCTTAATATTTTATTTTATTTTTTTATTTATTTTTGGCTGCACTGGGTCTTCGTTGCTGTGCGCAGGCTTTCTCTAGTTGCGGGGAGTGTGGGCTACTCTTTGTTGCTGTGCGCAGGCTTCTCATTGCGGTGGTTTCTCGTTGTGGAGCACGGGCTCTAGGTGCGCGGGCTTCAGTAGTTGTGGCACACGGGCTCAGTAGTTGTGGTGCACAGGCTTGGTTGCTCAGCGGCATGTGGGATCTTCCCAGACCAGGGCTTGAACCCATGTCCCCTGCATTAGCAGGCGGATTCTTAACCACTGCACCACCAGGGAAGTCCTAATATTTTAAAATAAATGATATATCTGACAATCTTAAAGAACTGTTCTCCTACTGCCTTCACCTAACTACAAGAGTATGAAGGGGCACCTAACTACAAGAATATGGAGGGGGTAGGCAAGGTTCAGTAAGAGAAGATACAGAAATATCAAAACAATGAAATAAATCATTCAAAAGTTTCCAATTTATCATTTTTCTTCAAGACAAAAAAAGATAAATTAAAAGCATAACCTGGTTTTAATATACTTTTGAAAAAAAGGCAATTCAATATCTTTTAAAGATAATAAATGGTCTTCAAAAATGTATCTGATAACTAACTTTTGAAGGTAATACCTACACAAATTACCATTTCTTGCTTATAAATAAATGGTATTCTATTTATATTCTATCACTTATAAATAAATGGTATTCTATTTACATTCTATTCATGCTGACAGGAGAAAAGAATGAAAACACCAGAATTAATGATTCATCATTCATGAAGTTTAGGTATATATAGAAAGGCTATATTTATTTTATTTGAATGAATTTTGTAAAATGACCCATGATCATGAATGTAAAATTGTATAAGGATTTGGATAAGATGAAATTATCTTAAAGGTCTAAGAAACATTTAAAAACTATATTTCAGTTCAATAAATTTGAGCATTAACCTATTGTAAAATGTTAAATGTGCTATTATTCCTTTACTTTTTTGTGAGACTAAAAAGTTAATAAGTAGAATTTTATCTAAAATTTAATAAAGAATAAAGAAATTGAGAAGAATGTCAACTACAATACACTACTATTACTCAACTATGATGAATTTGACTATTATTCTCAATTGGACTTTTAATAATATTAGAGATTCCTTAAGCTACTATTTTTATAACTTTATGACAATAGACTTAAATAGATTTAAATGAATGTGATGGAAATAAACTTTTGCTTCAAAAGGATTTTGAATGTATATACCACATTTAATCAATTTATTGTATGTGAAAAATTATAAATAATTATGTAACTGGCAAATGAAGCTATCAAGTAACACATTACTGTAAAGCAAATCCTTAAAATTGTTGCAGTTGGACAAAATGAATAGAAAAATAATACTTTACCATCTTATATAGACATATTATAACCAATAAAAAGCAATTTGGTTCCAGGTGGAAAATATTCATGCAAAACAATTCCTTACCAATTTTATTTACATTTTCATGCAAGTGTAAAAGTGGGAGCATGCGCACATAACATTAAATATCTTCAGGCAAATTTGTTTTGCAAATCAACTAATGTGTTAAATTAACAAACAGCTCTCTCTAAATATCAAAGACAATATTAACAAGTAAAGCTAGGTTTTCCTGCTCATTTTAAAGCTACAATGCAACAATATTGCCATCTAGTGTTCATATCAAGTACTTCCAATACAAATGTGGTCATATTTTTGTTTTGCACTTAAAAAATTAAGTGTGTACAGGTTAAATACAAATTGTCATTCCTATGGGCAAGAGTACAGTTTTGATGGATAAATAAAAGGAGAAAAATAGAAAAAGTCACTAAGAGATAATGGGAAGAAAAAATATAAGGCACGGGGCTTCCCTGGTGGCACAGTGGTTGAGTCCGCCTGCCGATGCAGGGAACACGGGTTCGTGCCCCGGTCCGGGAAGATCCCACATGCCGCGGAGCAGCTGGGCCCGTGAGCCATGGCCGATGAGCCTGCGCGTCCGGAGCCTCACGCGCAGAGCGCGTGCTCCGCAACGGGAGAGGCCACAACAGTGAAAGAGAGGCCCGCGTACCAAAAAAAAAAAAAAAAAAAAAAAAAAAAAAATATATATATATATATATATATATATATAAGGCACGTGGGAGAAATACCTTTCTTTTGGATGCAATTTCTGCCACATTTTGTTCTTAAACATGGTATATGTTATCTGATTTTCTTTGATACGCTACTGACCAAACAAAAGTAAAGGTAAACTTCCTAGGGCTAGTTATACAGTCACTCCTTGGTATCTGCTGGGGATTGGTTCCAGGATACCACCCACCACCCCTCCATACCAAAACCGGAGGATGCTCCAGTCCCTTATATAAAACAGCATAGTATTTGCACATAACCTATGCACATCCTCCCATGCACTTAAACCTTCTCTAGATTACCTATAGTACCTACTACAACGTAAATGCTATGTAAATAGTTGTAAATGCTATGTAAACAGTTGCCAGTGAGGCAAATTCAAGTTTTGCTCTTTTGAACTTTCTGGATTTTTTTTTCCTGAATATTTTCAATCTGTGGTTGGTTGAATCTGTGGATGCAGAACCTACGGATATGGAGGGATGACTAACTATCCCTTGGTACCGCCCCCCAACCCACCTTTGTATCCCAAATGAAATCACTGAGATCAAGTCCTAAATGATTTCTCATCAAATAAACATAAGTTCATTTAAAGCAGTGTTTTAAATATACAAAATTTATCATTTTGATTACTGCTAGTTAGAAGAGATAAAGAATAAAAAGACTGAGGTTGTTAACATTGAAAAGAATTTAGCTTCATTAAAACATAAAGATACATTTGGGGCTAAATTGTTTAATTACAACATTATAGGCATTATTGAAAACGAAGACTGGTGACATTGTTCATCTCTAATCAAAGCCTCAGAGTAGCTAGTAGATCTCTAAATCAGCAGCCTATCATTATTTTTGATTGTCCATCCCTATAAACCTAGACCTGCTGCTAGGAAATGCTCTACCAATGTTAGGTACAATAAGTAAGGTGTGACATGTGGTGGTGGCAGTATTAGTACTAGATCAGAACTACAATGACTGCTACTACTGCTACAGTATAACCCCGCTTACTTTGAACTAATCTGGTGTGACACTTCACAACTGTGTCTTGCTTTTTTTCCTAGTCCCACACCTTTGGTCATATTATCCTCCCTCTTAGAGCTCTATAAATTCTATCCATTGGAAACAAGATGTGAGCTAATTTTACTATTATTTTTCCTTTTTTATTTACTCATTTTTGTACAACAAACATGTTGTATATAAATTAGAAATATTTAAAGAAAAAAATCCCACTGATTCTCCATAGCCCGGCCCCATTTTTCACCTTTTCTGTGATACCTTCAAGTTCTCTCCTCTTGTCCAATCCAGAAGTGATCTCTTTCTACTCTAAACTTCCCAGCAGCACTATCTAGCATTCACTTACAGCCTTACAATATTACTTCTAGGTTCATGTTTTTTTATCCCCCCCCCCCCCAGAATAAATTATAAGCTCTCTGGAAGAAAGAAATGCACATTTATTATCCTTCTTTTTTTTTTTGCGGTATGCAGGCCTCTCACTGCTGTGGCCTCTCCCATTGTGGAGCGCAGGCTCCGGACGCGCAGGCTCACGGGCCTAGCCGCTCTGCGGCATATGGGATCTTCCCGGACCGGGGCACGAACCCGTGTCCCCTGCATCGGCAGGCGGATTCTCAACCACTGCGCCACCAGGGAAGCCCTATTATCCTTCTTTGTGTCTCCCACAAACATAATTTTTGGGCACCCAAGAAATATTAATCACATGTGATACAAACACCTTTCTGCTCTGTTTAGAAGCACTGTCTCCTTCACTTCCTTAGGCTTTAATTCTCAAAGATTTACTCATTTTGTCATAGTGGGAAAATCACTTAATCTCTCTGAGGCTCAATTCCTTACAATAAAGATCCTAATACCTGATGTCTATTTCACAGTTATTGCAACAGCAAAAACAAAACCAAAACCTCACGTTATATGTAGAAAGCTACTAATAAAATGTACAGTTTGACTAAAAATTAATTTCAGACAAAAGCATTTAAATATATATACATACATGCATACACACACACAGACAGCAAAAAAAATCCCTGTAATACAGAGTAAAACTGAATTAGATTTTTAAAACTATCAGCATTAGGGCTACCATCCACCTACCCATCTAGCTAGTTATTTACATAACCTAATAACTCACTAGACTACCATTCTTCAAAAATGTAATAAATGCAGACACGATTTTCTATAAAGTTGACTCATATAAAAATTATCTAACTTTAATGTTGAGCACATTGAGAACATAGCTATTTTTGGTCCCCAAAGACTTCTTTAAATGAAGAATCAAAAGTTACTATCACGCAGTAGATTACAAAGTCTAATATCCATTCAGGAACCAAATTTATTTGAAGTGAATTAAAATGTAAATGCTATTATTTACATGTTTTTCAACCTAAAAACATATACATAAAATAAAATGCTCACTGAAACATCTGAGGTGACTTTGCTTTTCAATAAATACTAGTTACATCATTTGGTTTTTCTTCTATCCATTCATACCATGTGCTAAGTGCTGTTTTTCTGGACCATTTAAGAAGTCTACTGTGACTGTATTTTCAACAAATAGGTTTTTCTTAAATGTCACCTAAAAAAAGAACCTTAGCTACTTAAAAAATGTCTTATTTCCTATTTTTATGCTACTGCTGCCATCTAGTGAAAATTTTAAGAACTTAATCATTTTGGAAAATATCAATATATCATTTTTTTAAATGCATACTGTCAACCTGCAAAGTATATATATGAGGAATAAGAATATTACGGATTATTTTCTTATAAATACATTTCTAAATTTTTCATTAAATTATATTTCTATAATTCATCAATTTAATCATGAAGCCACTTTTTTATTTAATCAGAAAGGTAATTATAATCATTTAAAAATTCCTTTATTGAAAAAAGAAAAAGACCAGAAACAACAAGTTGTTTCTGTCATCAAATTATACCTTTAAATATATGCAATGCAGTAACACCCTCGAAAATTGTATATTTGGAATTTCAATTACTTACCAAGGACGTTGTTCATTATATAGTTAAATTAGTAACATATGCTGACCAAAAATCTAAATGCCTGGAACTCTACTGATCAGATTACCTGAAGAATTCCATAAAGGTAAAGATGATACATAATAAACGATCATTAACGTTACCTGGGAGAAGATATTTGCTGTTGGAGCAACTCTGCTATCCACAATACTATATAATATTGCTAATAATCTGTCTAGTGGAAACGATTTTGGTCCGAGGAGATGATTGCTTGTCTATAAGAAAAAAAGATCATGGATTTTCTTCTTACAGCAGAACACTCACTTTCTGTACTATAAATTCCAATAACAACATATTTACATTGTATATAGTTCCCCAAATAGGCTAATAAATCTAACTTGCAATCTCTAAGTTAAAACTTCACCTGATATGATCATGATTCATCTTTCAACATTTTCTTCAAGATGTTCTGATTTACATCAACAAATATTACAGGACTCACAAGTTACCCAGTCTAGGCCCGAACATCACCCCTATTTTGCTGTTGTAACCAGATGTTAAGTGACTTAGCCAAGTCATTTGTCAAGACAGTGTACAACCAAAACAAGGGTCTAGGCCCTAACCCCTAGACTAGAACTTACTACTAACGCCTCACCATTCCTCTTTGTGCCACTGCCTGAAAAATGTATTTGTTCAACATTAATAGTTCTAAAAAGATCAGTTAAGTAAATACTAGCTTAGAAAATGAATGCAGTGTTTCATAGTATGTGAATAAGCTGTCAGTCGGAAACAATGTAAAATTAAAAATTTTTAAGATTGTAAAATGTTCATACTTGTCTACAAAGTCAATGGTACAATTACTTGTCATTAGAAAACTGCAGTGCTCAAGGGTCTATAGATAATTCTATTAGATAATTTTAGTAGCAGTGTAATAATTTAAGTACTCTATATGAGCAAGGGCAAATAAAATGAGAAGCTTTATTTACAAGCATGGGAATAACTACTTCTTTAAAAGAATGACTGTAAGTAAAAAGCTACTCAGAATTACAAAATGAAGTACTTACCTCAGCTATTTATATCTAAAACATAGTTTAGAAATCATTTTCCAGGTCTCAAAGTTTATATGCTTTTCTTATTAAATACTTCAAACATTTAGAAAAGAGATTCATAAATACCAATGCAACCACCCAATTTTATCACATCCAAACACTATGCAATTTGTGCAAAAAAAGCATTAGATCACATTACAAACTGAAGCCCCCTTGCATCCCTCCCACATACCACTCTCCCCTTCCCTCCCTAGAAGGAACTACCATCCAGAATTTGGTGTTTTTATCATTTTCATGACAATTTTTAAACTACTACTGCTATATATGTGTCCATAAACAATATACAGCGTTGTTTGCATAATCTCTCAAATAAATGATATCATTTTGGACATAGCACTCTACCAAACTGCTTTTTTCCTTCAGCATTATGTTTTTGAGATTTATTCATTTTGATACATGTAGCTCTAGTCCATCTTTTAATTACCCTACAGAATTCCATTTCATGACAAATCACTGTCTACCCTAAAAAATTAATCCCTATAATTCATCACAAAGAATACTGTCATTGCCAATCGTGTACATTTCTCCTTGCACACATGTGTGAACTTCTCTGTGGGACTGCTCGATTAAAGTAGGGGGCAGAGAATGCTATGTGTTCATCAACACTGCTTCTTCTTGGGCACGTAGGAAGACTACATGTCTCAGTCTCTCCTGCAGTTAGATGGACGCCATCTGACCGAGTTCTGGCCAACAGACTATGGGTGGCAGCGATGTGAGCTACTACCAAACCTGGCCTTTCAAACCACTGGATCCTTTAGTCTTCTTTACCTTTGGTGACAACTTAAGAGGCCACCATGTTTCACTTGACATCACTATACCACCATAAAAAAGGCCCACATAACTCATATCCAACTGTGTCGTGAGCAATATATATATACATATGAGCAATACATAACTTTTATGTTAAGCCACTGAGGGTTAGGGAGTTTGTTTTTCACTACACCACTGTCCAACCTATCCTGACCAATGTAAAGTACATTCACATATTAACTTTATTAGATATGACCAACCTGCAGAACACGTAGGCTCTTATTCTTCCATATTATCACCAACACTTGGAATCATCAGACATTTTTTTAGTTTTGCCAATCTTTGAGTGTAAAATAATACCTCAGTGTTGTTTAAAGTTGCATTTCTCTCATTAGTGAATGAGGGTGATAATCATGTTACATTTGTTAGACAGTTCCAGTTGCTTTTTGTATCGTTTACCTATTTGTCTACTGAATTTTTGCCTTCTTCTTATTAGTTTGTATGAGCTTTAAAAATCCTAGATACTAATCATTACCAGGTGTATGAGTTCAAGAACAGTGGTTAAACACCATGGTAGGCTTTGGATTCAGAAAGTCCTGGAATTGGATGCTGGTTCTACCATATTAACTATGTATTCTTGGGCAAGTTACTAAATTTCTCTTTAATATTCAGTTTCCTCATCTAGAAAATAAGGATAATGATAGCAACTACATTTATTAGGTCATTGTGAGAATTAAGTAAGATCATATGTGGAGCTTAACAGTGTTTGGCTTATACTGCTCAACAGCTTTTATTATCATCATCGTCATATACTTGTTTATATGTATTTTCTTTTCTACACAAATGCCTTGAAAACAGGAGATGTTTTATTTACCTTCTTCATCCCTAGAACTTGGGATTGTTAGTTAAATAAATGAATGGATGAAAGGATAATGAATGAAATGGTATTAGAGGGAAGAAAGAAAAAAATAAAGGTAAATGTTGAGCTATCTAAATGGAACTGGTGTCCCTGTCCTCATTAACACTTAGAAGTGACTTGAGGTTAGTAAAAATTACCAAATTCCTGAAGTGTTGGGAATAAAGTGGGAGGCAATTCAGGCTGAGAATCACACTGTGAAATGCTGCTGACACTTTTCTGATTTTCACTTTTTATTTTGTGATTAAAAAACACATTTCCAATTTAAAATTAAAGTGTTCTAGTGCCATGGAGGGCATATGACATTTATCTTCTTCACAGAACTGATTTTGTATGCTATAAATGCAAACTGGCTTCCCACCTAGAGAGAAAGTCAAAGTGTGAGAAATACCTCACTAGATTCACTATAGCTTATTAGACAGAATGAAAGTCTGTACGAATGGAAGAAATAGCGAAAAAAGAAACCAAATAAATGAGATAAAATGGAATGAAAACTGGTATCAAGTCAAACCAAGAAAAACAGAGATGCGAAAATAAACTTAGAGTTATAGATATTTACACCAGAAAAACTAAAACTAGGAACAATTAAAAGAAGTTTAATTGTGGGGAATGGGACTATGAGTGAGGAAAGGAAAAATGCTGCTTTTTCACATAAACTAAGTGGCAGATAATCTGGTATCACATACATGCATTAGGTGAACTGAAAAGCAAAATCTTAAAAAATGAGGGTCAACTGAGAAAAAGAATTATACAACTGAAGATACATAACAGATTTAAAACAACTGTTATGATTATTATTCGTGTGGTTTGCTTTCAATGTTTGATGCCCTAATTGAGAGCTTCATGAGAGCAGACAATGGTTATTTTGTTCTCCACTATGTCCATAGCATCTAGCAGAGTGCATGGCTTAGAGTAAGCATTCAATAAGATTTCAAAACGAGAGGGAACAAAAATACAAAGAAACTACTAAGTGTACACAGATTTTAGTAACTAAGCTCAGATTTTAAAATGACATGAACCAAAGACAAAAGAGGCTAACACAAAAGTCAAATCTATAAGAATAACATCAGAAGAACTAGAGCTCACCTAGGACTAAAGACAACTTCACAGTGTCTTTGCTCATATGGTTCCCTCTGTCAACTGTCTTCCTAGACTTGTACAAATCCACCCATTCCACAAGGATGGTCTAAAGTGCCAGCTCTTTCACAGTCCTCACTGATCAGCACTCATATATCTCCCTCTTCAACATTCTTAAATAATTTTCTCTGTCTAAAGAATAAGGCCTAAAATTCTTAGCTTTATGTTCATTCTTTGATTTCCTTCTTTCATTCATTCAATTTATTCATTTGTGCAATAAACACCCACCAATTACCACCAAGTGCTGAGATTACAGAGGTGAAGAGATGGGCTTTCTTCCCTTAACTGGTGAGTAAGGAAATTCCTCCACAGTTTGGCCTCAACTGATTTTTCTCTGAAACTCACCATACACTCCAGCCAATTTTATTTGGTTATTTCTTGTATATACCCTATACTATCTTACCTGTTTCTTGGCTCAAATCATTTCCTCAACTAAAATGTCTTCTCCTCCCATCTTTGCATATCTAATCCTTACCATTCCTGAGTGCCCACTCAAAATGCAAGCCCTACTACACATCCTTCCCTCCCTACCTCAGCCAGAAGTACTCTCTCCTCCTACCCATCCTTTATGACCCAAAGCAGCTACATACATAAGAAAGAGGGTACAGGGACTTCCCTGGTGGCACAGTGGTTAAGAATCTGCCTGCCAGTGCAGGGGACACGGGTTCGAGCCCTGGTCCGGGAAGATCACACATGCCGCGGAGCAACTAAGCCCATGTGCCACAACTACTGAGTCTGCGTTCTAGAGCCCGCGAGCCACAACTACTGAGCCTGCGCTCTGGAGCCTGCGAGCCACAACCACTGAAGCCCACGCACTGCAACGAAGAGTAGCCTCCGCTCACCACAACTAGAGAAAGCCCGCGCGCAGCAATGAAGACCCAATGCGGCCAAAAATAAATAATAAATAAAATAAATGAATTTAAAAAAAAAAAAGAAAGAAAGAAAGAGGGTACAAAATCAATGATCTGCCTATAGTGGAGCGCCTAATCAAAGATGTCTCAGTGAAAGGGCATACTAGAAAAGTCTTTCCATGCCAAGCAAATGGATTTGGTGAGGAAATCTGCCTGCCAAACTGTAGCTCTGTGTGAATGGGAGAAAAAAGGCTTCCCTGAGACTTTTAACTAGAAGCCAGAGCTAATGCTGATGTGGGGGCAGAATTCACAATAGCTTTGTGATCTGCAAGTCCCCAGGCTGAGAACTGAATTTCAAATGATCCCAGGTTACCGGTGTTCACAAGTGCTTGCAGAGAAGTACGTGTAAACCCTTTCAAAGGAACACATCGCAGGCCTCAAAAATTCAAAGATTAAGTTCAGCCAACAATTAAAAATAATAAAATGTTCAGGAAACAGGACATTATGTGCACAAGTTAGCAAAAATAAAAAACGTGGAATTAGACTAACAAGGACTTCTAACACTGAAATATAAGACACAGAATATTAAATAGGTTTTTTTATGTTAAAGAAAAATATGACTAGGAAAAATATTAAAGTGATCAGATAGACTTGAAATGAACCAGTAAAACTTCTGAAGATTACATATAACATTACTGAAATTATAAAATTGATGTAAATAGCAGATCAGACAAAGGTGAAGAGCAAATAAGAACAGAGAACTGAAGAAATTACCCAGAATACAGCACACAGAGATGAAAGGGAATGAAGAATATAAAGACTTAAGAAACACAGATGGTAGAGTGAAAAGGTCTATCATAAGCCTAACCAGTGTCTCAGGAAAACATGTCAGAGAGAATGGAGGAGAGGCAATATTTGAAAAGTTAATGACTGAGAATTTACCAGAATTAAATAAAGGCATCATTATTCAAATTTAGGAAGCAAAACTAACACCAAGTAAAAAGAAATTCAATCCCAGATACACTATAGAGAAACTGTAAGAAGACTAAAGTAAAAGAAGAGAACTTGAAAGCAGCCAGAGAAAACAGAGGAATGACACAGGAATAAGAGACTCACAGCAGTTTTTTTTTAGGAGTAATAAAGCCAGAAGACAGTAAAACAATGTCCTCAATTCAGAAGTGTATACTGAGCAAAAGTGCTTTTAACAATGAGAGTGAGAAACAAAACTCACAGCTTCTAGAGTGCAAAGTCTACAGTTCTAACTTCTCTATCTTCTGCCAGGAGAAACCGCAGTGGTTAAGATGTACAAGAGAGCTGAACAGTCTAAATGCTCCTTTTGGAAATTTAAACTTGCCTCACACCCCTACCTTCAAAGTTGCTTAGTGCTTCTAATTCCTAAGCTTTCCCAGATTCCTTGGGTCAAATCAGCTTGTTTTGGGCATTAGGTTTCAGCCTTCTCTGATGTGCTTAGTCACCGACATATCTATCTACTAGTCAATTCCAAATTTTATAGATCTCTCACCTGCGTAGTCCTTATTAGTTTAACCTTTTAAATTTCTTCAATGCCATCTTTGTGGTGTTTCGAAGGGGAAAAGAGGAAACTAAGCTATAATTAATTAAAAATTCCAGGGTGACCTTCTTCATCTATTAATTCACTAGAAAAATTTTGTCAACTCCCTTTTATCTCTAGAACCAGCTCACCTGAATTGTGCCTCCCCAATCACTGTATCCAACATAACAAAATACTACTACAGCATTATGATGGTACCATATCAATACAAGTAACTTCTTACATCCAAATGACTATGTAAATGCATACAATTATGCATTTACCTACTTCCTATAATATTCTAACTTTGTTTTTCCCATTAAAGAAATTACAACATAAATACCTTTTCGTGTTTCTTTAGAAAGTTGGTTTTCTTGATTTTCCCGTGATGCTGCAATTAAGCAAAATAATTTTTAAGAGAAAGATAGTACTCCACAAAACCAGAAAGCATTATTTGTTTAAAACATGACACACATAAGAGTAACTTATGTATCTTAGGCTTTTTTATTTTATTCTATTTATCACCTAAAACATCACCCTAAAATACCAACATATTTTAGGCTTTTTAAATCAATTTTGATTGTATACAGATTACTTGTGCATGTAAAGAAAGAGGTTTCAAAATAAAAGTGATATTTCCTAAAAGAACTTATATTGATTTATTACAGCACATTTATTTCTAAAAAAAAAAAACTTCCAAAGATAAATGGGTTTTCAGTTCATTCTGTAAGGCAGGCTGTCAATTCGCATAAAATTGAGAGCATTTAGTTAAGCACTTGGGATTCAATAGTAGGGAAAAAATATAGATGCAGTCCTTGCCCTCTTGAAACCAAAGACTAGTGGTAGAGATAGGCAAAAAATAAATAGACAAAAATGTATTATATTTAATAATAAATCAAACTGCATATTATTTGTTTTCAAGAAGAAAATTCTAAAATGAGATATCTCCAACTAATATACATGCAGAGAGCCTCCTGAATGTTCTGGATAATGATGTATGGAGTACATGATACTACAGTAGGAGCTTCAGAACAATAAAAGAGTTACTACCCTTAAAATCATTCCCATCTCTCATATTTTTAACAAAACCTTAGTTACATTTTTTTAAATGTAGAATTATTACCTAAGGTATACCTGAACTCTTCTGTGAAACTACCTACTTCACCCATTCAGGCTGTGATCTTAAAGTGAGAAGTCAAAAATAAATGATTAAAGGGGGAAAAATAAAAGAGTAGGTGGAATTTAAGCATGTAGAGATTGTAGAGGAAGGAATTCTAGATGGAGAAACCAATGTAAACAAAAGCTTGGGGAGTTAGGAGGAAAAACAGCTAAGTTCTGGAAACAGAAAAGTTCAGTTTGAATTTTTTTTATTAATCAGCTTGTAATTGGACTTGCTTAGGATGTGTAGCAAAATATATCTGGTTGCAAGGATAATTTCATCCACTTGACATAATGCCTTGGTAAGAGAGAGCGAGTGGTTATAGGGAGAAGACCACACAGAGCACCTGAGTTCACTCTGGAGGAGAGGTGGTGTTTGCTTAGGTGGAAGGTGATTGAGGTAATGGCTCATGCATCCTAAAGAAACCCTTTTGGGAAGTTTAAGTGTGAGGAATGCTCCATTGATGGATAAAGTTCTGAGGGCCTCTAGATTTTATTATCAACATTCATTTCAGGAATATTGTTTTTTGCTGTCATTTTTCAGACTAATTTGTCTTTTAAAATTCAGCAAGCAATGCTACCCCCTCCATGAAGCCTTCTTTCCTTAACACTTCCCTGCAAGTTGTTTAGTATATCATGCTTACTAGACACTAATACCACCTCTTTTTTAGCCTGTCTGCTCCACAACTGTCCCCACCCCAAAAGTGGCACTCACTCACCCCCAATATCCTAAAGAAAGTTCTCAAATAACATTGTTGACTGGCAAAGGTAAAGTGAGAAATAAAGAATAAATGATTAAAGGAAAATAAACAAACAAAATCTTTAAAGAATGAGTCCTAAATACATATTTAGGAATCTCTTATTCTAATCTCTATCCCTTACAAATTTACAGGTGTTGAGGAATTTCAAAATATTCCCTAGATCTGCAAAAATAAAGTGGAAAAGAAATAATGATTACCTTAAGGAAAAACCTTTTGTCAGTTCTTGCTGGATTATAAGAAGCGAGGTATGCAGCAATGAGAATAAACTTCGAGTAATATGGAAGTTCCACGTGAGTATATGCCGAGAGACCTAGACAACAAAATACTTTTATGAAGGTATTTAACAGGCTACCATTAGATTTTAAGTTATCTCTTACCTTTTCTCACTTATCTTTTGATTTCCATATGGTACCTTCTAGTCAAAAGATTTTAAAGTGCCCTGAGCTTAAAGTGCCATGATAATGATGGTGGTGGGGGAAACATTATTATTAATGATATGCTCTGCTCATTCTGTTATTTTTGTTTGGCTCCGCCTCTTCTAAAGTCCTGCCCTTCAAAGCCACACTCTCCATTAAACCTTCCCTGATGCTCCCCTACCACACCAAAAGAGAAAATTTGTCTCTACTGTGAATTCCTACTTCGTGTATCTTACTTACAGGCCACATAACTTTATACCTTACATAAAGAATTAATTAAACATAAGTGATATTTCTTACTAAGCTACAGTGTTCACTGAAGGAGCCAAGTCTAATGTTTTTTTGTATCCCTACAGTACCTTATACAAAGGAAATAACTGAATGAATGGATAAATAAAACAATAGAGTCAGTCAAGCAGCAATGATTTTTATGGGAAGGGAAAAAGGAATCTGATATTTACTGAAATATCTAGTATGTGTAAGACACTGTGCTAGGTGCTTTCCTTAAGCATCTCTGAATCTCTGCAGTAACTTAAAAGTAGATATTCTTTGGGCTTCCCTGGTGGCGCAGTGGTTGAGAGTCCGCCTGCCAATGCAGGGGACATGGCTTTGTTCCCCGGTCTGGGAAGATCCCACAAGCCACTTACTTACAGGCCACATAACTTTATACCTTACATAAAGAATTAATTAAACATAAGTGATATTTCTTACTAAGCTACAGTGTTCACTGAAGGAGCCAAGTCTAATGTTTTTTTGTATCCCTACAGTACCTTATACAAAGGAAATAACTGAATGAATGGATAAATAAAACAATAGAGTCAGTCAAGCAGCAATGATTTTTATGGGAAGGGAAAAAGGAATCTGATATTTACTGAAATATCTAGTATGTGTAAGACACTGTGCTAGGTGCTTTCCTTAAGCATCTCTGAATCTCTGCAGTAACTTAAAAGTAGATATTCTTTGGGCTTCCCTGGTGGCGCAGTGGTTGAGAGTCCGCCTGCCAATGCAGGGGACATGGCTTTGTTCCCCGGTCTGGGAAGATCCCACAAGCCACGGAGCGGCTGGGCCCGTGAGCCATGGCCACTGAGCCTGCGCGTCTGGAACCTGTGCTCCGCAACGGGAGAGGCCACAACAGTGAGAGGCCCGCGTACCACAAAAACAAAACAAAACAACAACCAAAAAAAGTAGATATTCTTTCCATTTTAGATAAAGACACCGAGTTGGGCTCAAGGCCACACAGGCAGCAGAGCAAATTACTGCAGATTTTTTTAAACTCTAGTATCTATTTCTTTCCATTACAACACACAACTGAAAATCACTTGTATGATACTTCAAGTATTTAAAAACCAAAACAGGGACTTCCCTAGTGGTCCAGCAGTAAAGAATCTGCCTTACAATGCAGGGGACACGCGTTCGATCCCTGGTCAGGGAACTAAGATCCCACATGCCGCAGGGCAACTACCGTGCGCACCACAACTACTGAGCTTGCGTGCCTCAACTAGAGAGCCTGCGTGCCGCTAACTACAGAGCTCATGCACTCTGGAACCCAAGCGCCACAACTAGAGAGAGAAAACCCAAGCGCCACAACTAGAGAGGAGCCCGCGCGCTGCAATGAAGATCCCACATTCCACAACTAATTCCTGGCACTGCCAAAAATAAATAAAATAAACAATAAATAAATCTTTTAAAATAAATAAATAAATAAAATTTAAAAATAAAAACCAAAACGGAATCTCAATACCACTTCATTTCATACCACTTCCCCCACCACTGGCTACTGACCCAACTTTTAAATAAGAGTATTTTAGATAGTTGCTTTACTTTTTTTAAAAGTAAAAGTAAAGTTGACCCATACGGGGTGGGGGAATGTTAGGGGCACAGACATCCCTCTCCTACACAGTAGAAAATCTGCATATAACTTTTGACTCCCCAAAAACTTAACCAGTAATAGCCTACTGTTGACTGGAAGCCTACTGCTAACAGTCAATTAACACATATTTTGTATGTTATATGTATACCTACATATATATTATGCATTCACGGCATACCTAACTTTTTCTTAATTTTTTTGATATTTCTAGGCTATGCAGTTCGTCTGCCAGTTTTTTCAAATTGTTGTATATCTCCAAAAAATTTTCCAATATATTTATTGAAAAAAAATCCGTGTATAAGTGGACCCATGCAGTTCAAATCTGTGTTGTTCAAGGGTCAACTGTAGTTCTGTTGGGATAAACCCAAATAGTTTCTTTAAAGAAAACAAAAACACAAAACTTTCAAAATATAACCAAATGAAATGCATCCCCCAAACTACATTAACATAAAATTGAATTTTATTCCGTAACTCATGAAATACATATATACTGAGACAAAATTAGGTATACAATTGATTGTTTTAACACAAGCATTTAAAGAAATATAAACTGCCTGGTTTTCACATGATATAACCCAACATGTAGAAACTGGTATTCAAACTTCATTTCTTCCTATTACATTGGTGCATTGCTTAAAAGAAAATCATTAATTAAAATATCATGGTAGGGAATTCCCTGGTGGTCCAGTGGTTAGGACTTGATGCTTTCACTGCTGGGGCCCAGGTTCAATCCCTGGTCGGGGAACTAAGATCCTGCAAGCTGCGTGGTGCAGGAAAAAAAAAAAAAATGGTAGCTTGCAAATTATCTTTTATAACACTACTGACTGATGCTATCTTTAGTGTTAACTTTAGTATCTTGATTATTAGTAATCAATTAAAGAAGTGTCTCTGGTAATTGTCTCAACACTTCCTTTGATACCTTTCAGTTGTCCTGGATCTGTGTCATCTTTCTGTAGCTTTTCCCATTGTGAACTGAAAAAAAAATGAAAGAGCAATGATGGATTGAAAACATATAAAATCAATGTACTGGGGCTTCCCTGGTGGCGCAGCGGTTGAGAATCCGCCTGCCGATGCAGGGGACACGGGTTCGTGCCCCGGTCCGGGAAGATCCCACATGCCGCAGAGTGGATGGGCCCGTGGGCCATGGCCGCTGAGCCTGCGCATCCGGAGCCTGTGCTCCACAACGCGAGAGGCCACAGCAGTGAGAGGCCCGCGTACCACAAAAAAAAAAAATCAATGTTCTGTACTTAAAGCCGTAGAAAAACTTTTTTATTTGACAAAATACATTTAATTTCCTTATAAATAAGACAAATAACATCTACATGTTGGTACCTCTACAAAATCATTTAGTGTAATATTAGGAACAATATAAACTTATATATCAATGCCCAGATGTTAAGTTTTTTTAAATCTCTTTTCTCCTGATCATAATTATAAAGCTATCAAAAAGCACCAACAAATAAACAACATCACCTACCACACAATAAAACTCCCAATATTCCAGTTATCATATTAAATACAATTGTTATACACCATTTCTAAACTCCATAACAATTTCGTAAAGTAAGTATCATTACATCAGAAAACTGAGGCCCAAAGGTTAAGTTGCCCAAGGACACTCAGCCAGTCAATAACACAAACTCTGCAGGCATTCTATAAGGATTCAGCTCTTAGTTCCACTACCAGGGAACAAGGTTGGAGACTTTTTCATAATTTGTCCAAATTGCTTATAAAAGCTAAAAAAAACCAACATATATTCCCAATAACAGTTTGTTGAGTGAGCATCTAACCTTCTATAGCTTTATTCTCCTTTTCTTTATTCTGCTTATCCCAATTACTTAATCTCAATTAGAAAATATGAAATATGTGATGATTATTATTCTTTAATTTAGTAAAAATTTTATTATACACGGGTGAATGGAGGCTGGGGGTAGCAGAGAAAACAGCTGAGTCATTTACTGTGAAGAAATTTCAAATGGACCAGGAGGTATTACCAGGCTTAGAATGCCATTTCTCTACTACACTATTGGAGAGTCTCACTGGTCCTTTAAGTCATAGTGTGACAAAAAGGTAACTAAGGGCATTATATATGCTATTATTATAAAGGAACAAAAATGCAAACTGCCCTAAATACCAAAATTTTTTTTCAAAAAGACAAAATAACCACATAGGAAATTCTGCAAATTAATACAACAGTTAATAAAACATATATATTTCCTATCAATAAAATATAAATGGGTGTACCCCATTAAAGAAAATGGTTTTCAGAATGCCTCGGTAAGGCAGGAGGTCAAATTAGCAATGCTTATTTCTGTGTTCTATACCTTTTTGTGAAAGAAACATACTAAAGATTATAAATTAATTGCATATATAAAGATGTTGTTATATATGCATACTTGTAAAAGAAGATTATATATGTGGTTAAGAAAGGAATGAAAGGAATAATGGGGTGTGAAACTTGAGTACTTTTTTTTTAATAGTTTTAGGTTCTGAATTATTCTGACGCCCTCTTTTACCTGTACAGCAAACAATGAGTTTATTCTACTTTGCCCTTTCTCTTTCTCTTCTTTTCCCATTTTTTAACTTTGTAACTGTGTTATTCCCATCCTGTCAAAGTATGTAACATATACATAGTGTTCTTCTACCCTCATTCCCATCTTTTAGTTTTGAGCTAAAATTAATCAAATTTGGTGCTCATCATTCCTTTTGCTAACGTTTCCCCAGTCATCTCCATTGCACCAACACTGTCACTAGCAGACTCTTCAGGAAGTGTTTATGAGTATAGTGTTCCCTGAGTTCTCACATATTTAAAACTGTTTTTCTATAGCCACGATACCTGAATGACAGGTTGGCTAGATATAAAATTCCTTGGCTTACACATCCTCTCTCCTTAAGTTTGTTGAAAATGTTGCTCACTTGTTGTCTTGCTTTATTACAGATTCACTTTCCTTTGTAAGTGACATATTTTTGCCTTAACTTCTACCCCTTGCTTCATTCTTCACCACCAAGCCTCCAGCAGATGCCACGTCCTTCCAAATCACCTCTCCGTCTCCCCTCAAAAACAGTACTTTCCCAAATCTGCCTTGTTAATTCTTGTCTACATACTCTTGAAACACTTCCTTTTGATTCTTCAGTGGCCGGTGCTCTAATCCTTCAGGTCTCACTTGTTCTCAGTATTATCCCACTCAGGGTTGGACTCTTTCTGAGGTGATTCATTTGTATTTCATCACTACAAGTAGACCCCATCCCCTGTCCCCACTGCCCTCTCCTCTTTTCCTTATAGTCTTTGCTTAACTTTTCACTTCAGCATAAGCCCCAGAGTTGGCTTTGCTGGCTTCAGTTATTTATTTCACTATTTACATATAAACTGAAGTTTACAGTCAGCTCTGTAGACTCCAAGTCATATTGCAGGCAAGGGTTATGAGTGATTTTATTTGCTTTCCTTACTGACCTTGTGGAGACAACTTGATTTAGGTGGCCAGCACCATCCTATGGGAAACTGGAAGTCCTTGTATTACTACGTAAGAGTCACTTTAACAAGATTCAAATTTTTTCTACCTTTAAAAGATCAGATCACAAGCTTTTCTATTCTGTGACTTCCAAAAATTCTCATCAATTATTAATAAGAGGAATAATAATATCTTTGTAATGTTTCTACTTATTCAGAAACTATTATATTCTTATAATCAGCTAATTAAATCAAGCACAAAGTAGTTATAGAATAAGGTATTCATGAAAGAAAAGTGATAACAAAATTGATTAGAAAGTGAAAAAAGACAAGAACATTGACATTTTAAAATTTCCTATGTTCCTTTGTAATGTAGGCTAAACCTAACACCTATAAGGCACTTTATTATTCACAAATCATCTTCACATATATTATTGAAATCTTCTAAGGATTTTAGAAGAGGGATCCAAGGTCTAGAGGTTTTAGGTGAATTGCTAAGACCTCATAAGACAGAAAACGGCTAAGCTGGAAATCAAAACTATGTTCTTCTTACTACTCTATGTCTGTGCAACCATGTCTCCTAAGCAGTTTCGTTACTATGAAAGTCTAATAACAGACAAATGTAGATTTATGACTTGACTTATACATTTCTTTAATAATCAATTTTTTATTATACCATTCAAATATCTAACATAAATATTAAAAAAAAGCTGAAACTGATTTTCCTGTAGCTTTCCAGATTTAAAAAAATTAGCAATTATTAGAAATATGTCTTGTGTAACATACTGGCTAAAAATTGTTTGTCCTTCCCAAAATAATAAGAAATGATTCAAATCACAAGAGTTTTTTCCCAATGTGAAGAAGGTAAAGGAAAACATGTACACTTTAGTGAATATCCCAAATATAGAAAAAATACATATACTAAATAGAAAATTACCTTGATATTTCCCTGAGATAAACAGTCTGCATGGCTTTTTTCAAATGAGGTTCAATATTTCTCCAGAGTTTGCGAGTATCACGTTCACTTGCTACTCCAAAGAGAGAAAATTTCAATAATTTAGACATTATAGAAACTTTTTGCAAAAGAAATATTATTATAGTAAAACTATAGTTACCTTCTCCTTTAACAACAGGTTCACAATATTTAGGAAAATTAAGTACTGCCTATAAACAAGGGAAAAAAAGAGAAAAAAGCACTTATCTACCACAATTAGATATTATTTTTCAAGTAAAAATTTTATTAGAATTCAGGCAGATTTATTTCAATATAATTGCTCAAGTAAAATGTTATTATAGTTTATTACTACAACAATAAAACCACAATTATGAATAACAACAGTCAAACAATATGTAAAATATTCCTTAACTGCCTAAATCCTGCCTAATGTATCAGCCTCTAGATATAAAGAAATATAACAATTCCCAAAGCAAATATAAAAGCACATACATAAGGGGCTTCCCTGGTGGCGCAGTGGTTAAGAATCTGCCTGCCCATGCAGGGGACACAGCTTCGAGCCCTGGTCCGGGAAGATCCCACATGCCGCGGAGCAACCAACCCTGTGCGCCACAACTACTGAGCCTGCACTCTAGAGCCCGCGAGCCACTACTGAGCCCGCGCGCCTAGAGCCTGTGTTCTGCAACGAGAAGCCACTGCAATGAGAAGCCCATGCACCATAACAAAGAGTAGCCCCCGCTCGCCACAACTAGAGAAAGCCTGCGTGCAGCAACGAAGACCCAATGCAGCCAAAAAAAAAAAATTATATTAAAAAAAAAGCACATACATAGAAAAGATGCCTAAAAAGAATATTCTGCAGATGATTTATTAAACTCTTAAGAAATATGCCACTTACAAATTTTAAAACAAATAATAGTATCCATTTGAAGGAAAAAGGATAACATATATTTTTATCCTATGTTCTACATACTCAGAAAAATAGAACACTATACTATTTTTTCTCCAATGCTTAAAGATCATTTCTTATATTTATTAGTATTACTAGTAGTAGTAAAGACTTAAACCATACTTCAAGCTTCAAGTTTATAAATATGATGTAACAATAACATAAAAAGCTGTAACCTCATCCCTAAATAAAATCATTCCTCAGTGAAACCCAAAGGACTTTATAAAAACCATGTTTAAATTTCACATTTTCTTTTCCTACTAATAGTTTCTCTAAATAATTCCTCCTTCTTGTACCTTATAATCTACTTTGAAATGGCTGCCAGCACAGATTCCCACAGGTTTCAAGGACATCAGTGCTAAGGAGTAGAAGCTACAAGTTATTTCTCAGGAAGCACAATGGATGAGTATTCGCTCCTGACTCCATCTCGCACTGAGACCATGCACTAACCCTCGCTCCTTTCTGTAAGCCCCCCTGTTGTCATTTCCCTTGGGCACCAGGAGTCTCAGACATTCAACTTCCAGAGAGATGTTGGTGATGAGCTTGAACTAGAACAGCTTGTCCTCTGTTTTTTCCCTACTCAGAAGATGCTTGAAACGTACAACAAAATCAGAAGAGGCCTAAAGTTTAAAAGTTCCAAAAACAGGGCTTCCCTGGTGGCAAAAAAAAAAAAAAAAAAAGTTCCAAAAACATACTAAATGTGAACACAATTTTAAATGGTCATTTTCTCCTACATTCTATCTCAAATACACACTGAATCCCTCTAAGTAATACTTTTCAGAGCAAAGAAAAGAGCAAAGAAAATGTACCAAGAGATAGAATCTGTTCCTTTGAAAGCAACTGTTTTCTAGCCTTAGATATATTACCATTTTCTGTTACATGGAGATAAGACCTTAAGTATTAATAAAAGGTTCTAAAAGTGAAACCAGATATTCTTGCCTCCTCCTTTTCAGATCCCCACAACTGAAGTAGAAAGGTAAAAATTAAATTAAATATGAAAATTAAAGTAAATACAATTATTTTCCAAACTGCCTATGAAGTATAAACAGCTATTCTAATGTTCTTAAAAACTTTTTAAAGTAATCTTTTACATAAATATTCAAAGTAATCCCTTATATAAAGATTACTAACTCAAGGTCAGTGGCTAATGAAACACCTATATAAAGCTTCTGACCATATTCAAATTCATCTAGATTCCAGACCACTATCAATACATACATAAACCCGAAAAAATCTGTTACCAAAAATTAACAAAGATATAAAATTGCTTATTGGGGCTTCCCTGGTGGTGCAGTGGTTGCGCGTCCGCCTGCCGATGCAGGGGAACCGGGTTCGCGCCCCGGTCTGGGAGGATCCCACATGC
>NC_041218.1:89972331-90060636 GCF_002837175.3 Physeter macrocephalus
GCGCGTCCGGAGCCTGTGCCCCGCAAGGGGAGAGGCCACAACAGAGGGAGGCCCGCATACCACAAAAAAAAAAAAAAAAAAAAAAAAAAAAAATTGCTTATTAAGTTTTCACACCACCTTTCCGTTAATATTCATTTTAATTTTAATAAAGTTAAAAATTTTCTGCAATTAGAGAAAAGAGAAAGGAGAAAAGTTTAAAAACACTCCTAAGGATGTATGAAAAGAAACAACTAAAAATGACTGAAAGGTTTCTGATCAGGTAAAAGTTTGTACTAACCCACAGACTTCTACATTCTTAGGGTGTATTTGCTCCCAAAGGCCATATCCAAATTTCCAGAATAAATTTTCAGCTTCTAGCCTCTCACACCCTTTCTTCACGGAAAAATATTAAAAGATGTACATTTTTTTTTAAGCAAAATGAGCACAGACCAGATGCCGGAGCTCCTTCAAATCTCGACAGACGGTGTAGAAAACTCCAAGAAGAATGTTAATGTAGGCAGCATAGAAATCAGCCGAATACTCCGGAGGATGATCATGGGATAGAATCTTTTGAAGGTTACCTGTTCACAGGACACAAATGAACAGAAATGACTGACCCTTCACCCTAGTTATATCTTCTAGCATTTTGTAACAAAGGTTTAAACAATAAATACACAGGCTCAGCAATTATTAGGAACAATGAAACAGTTACAAGATTAGAATGCAAAAGTAATACAAGTTTTGAAACTGAGGTAAAAGAATTATGAACCTAACATTCTAAAAAAATTTACTAAACCTTACTTAAGACAAATACGAAGCAATGATGTCTAAAGAAAATCACAAGAACCTTATAACAGGCAACATCAATATCAAGGGCAAAAAAATAATATGGATTCCACTTATTTTTCTAACAATTAAGTAAACAACTAGATAAAAATAAGCGGTACTACATAAACTACCACCAAACTGGAAAATGCTCATTTTTTGTAAAATGAAAAGAACTCATGATTTTTTTAATGAAAATCTTCATCTTTACTATGTCATTCCTTTTTTTATAAAATGTGTTTTCTTCCTACAACTTTGGTATCTTTATTTCTCTTCTACCTTAAATTCCTTATACAGTATCACATGTTTAGAGTCCTAAACTTATATTTTATCCGGCTAGAAATATCATATTGTAGAAGCACAGTTAAAACTAAAAAGAAACCACCTTTTATTCAAAATTTCCCAGTTATAGCACATAAATCAGTCATTCATTCATTCCTTATTGCAATTCCCTCTGACTTCTTGATGCAATGGTCTCTTTTAGACTTCTCAGTTAAGAGCTCTTTGAACATGACTAGTACTTTAGGCCTAGTTCCATAGGATTCAAGACTTTCACAATATTTACAAGTGAAAATTCTCATGGGATGTTCTGATCGAGTCAATTTCCTTTTGTCTAAGAATCCCTTTAAGTGAGTATTTTTACCACGGATACTTTCCCATTTACCATCAGCCTTTGATTTTAACTACTGTCTTATTCCTCACAGTCAGTTAGATATAGGTACATAACAATATATATGGCCTATCAACAGATACTAATATACAGAAATTTAGAAATAGCTATATTAATGGGATCTTTTAAACAGGGCAGTTGGCCAAAAACAAAAAAAACAATAAACAAAGGCCCAAAAAACATTTCAAAGCCTATTCTCATGCCTAGAATGTTATCCTGAAGGAATTCCAGATAGAGACTGTTAGTAGATCTGTATTTTAATATCACAACCACTGAAAAAAAATACACAAAGTCCAAAACTTGACTTTGGAGTCTATGTATTTTTACATGTAATAGCAGTTTTAAATTTAATGTTACTAAGCTTTTTAAAACAAATATTTGATACACTAAAAATATCTAAAGGTTTCTTAAAACTTGGAGATAAAGATATTTATATATTGTGTTGGCCAAAAAGTTTGCTTGGGTTTTTCCATAACATGTTACGGAAAAACCCAGAAAACCCCGAAAGAACTTTTTGGCCAACCCAATAAAAGCTGACAAATAACTGAAAGAAGGGAGGGAGGAAAGGAAGGAAGGGATCAACGGTCAGACAGACAAACATACATAGGCAAAAAGGTGGTCTCTAAATGCATGGATGAGGAAACCTGGAAAACAGTTAAGTCTCCAGCTTAGACTGCACTCCTAAGCTCCTCCTGACCCTCTTCTGGATATCCCTTACAGGTGACACTCAGTACCTCATAAGAGAGTTGATTATATATGACCACTGGCCCATTTCGGTTCTGACTAAAGTCTTCTAAGAATTAGAACTCTCACTGGGTTGCAACAAAAGTAGAACAGCTGCTTAGTTATACAGGCTACAGACAAATTCTCAGAATACAACTCAACATTAAGGAAGCCATACCAGCTCTAACAGTCAAACTTACTAAAAATCCCATCTCTAACAGAAAGCTGAAAGCAGTGTACTAGCAGGTAATAAATAAAGGGAAGGAGAAAGCACTCGATGGGTCCCCTGCTGTATTAAAATTTCACTATCAAAATATGGTCGAACACACCAAGAACAACCATTTCTAACACGGAGGGGACTTCTGCTGCCAGTCATGAGGGAGTAAGAGGGTCCAGAAATACTCTCCCATAAATAACTAAAAACTGGACAAAATATAGAAAACAATTATTTTCAGACATCAAACAATAGGCAGCAAAGGACTGTGATACGTGAGAAAAGTGAAATGAGGTGAGTCTTACCATCAGCCAGGCTTTCTAACTAGAGGTAATTTTAGAACTCTGGTAAAGGAGAGTTCCAAAAGGAGCCCATTAATCTCAGTGAGTTGATAAGACAGAGATCAGAGAAGAGAGAGCTAAGGTAGCTAGAATGTGCAGGGTAGAACACATGAGAAAAGGAAGCTATGAAGAGAAAGAGCCCCAGAAATCTGCCTAGATGTTGCCCTTGATTCTTAGCTGAATACCAGTACTTATATACATAGAGTAAAACCTCAAAAGGACAAGCAAGAACAACTTCCGGGGAAAAAGCAATTGCTGGAGAGCTGTTAAGTCAAACAATTTCCAGAGTTCAGACAGGGCTATAAACTGTTCATTTTGTCACCAGTAAGAATGGAGAAACTATACTAAATACATGGGGCATTCAGCAGAGAACCCAAAAGGACTATATCTTAGAGGTAGAGCTAAAATTAGCCCTGGAATAAAGGCTACGCTAGACCCTCTCTCCAAAAGAGCTTAAAAATAACCTCAAAAGGGTCACATGTATCTTCAAGTAATTTAAATGCTTAACCAGAAAAGAAGTCCAACATGCAACAAAAAATTTAATACCTGTCATTCAATCAAAAATTACTAAACACATGTGAAAGCATAATGGATACCCATAATAGAGAAAAATCAGTCAATAGAAACATCCCCACAATGAAAGAGGTAATGGAATTAGTAGACAAGAACATTAAAACAACTATTATAAACATGCTCATATACTCAAGAATATAAGGGAAAACAAAAGCATACTGAGATTGGTAATGAAAATTCCACTGGGTTGGATTAACTGCAAATTAGACACTTGTAGATAAAAAGATCACTGAACTTGAAGACATAGGAACAAAAGCTATCCCAAATAAAACACTGAGGACAAAAAAAGATGTAAAATTTAAATAAATAAATAAGAAATTCAGCAGGACAATATCACGAGGTCTAACATTCATGTAACATGGTCCCAGAAAAAGGTGTGGGGAGCAGGGTGGGGGGGAACGACAGGACACAGATAAAATATTTTTAGAAATAATGGCTGAAAATTTTCCAAAGTTAAAACTATACACTCACACATCCAAAAAGCTCAACAAATCTCCAGCAGTATAAACAATAAAAGACCTTGCCTTTTTATTTCTGTAAAGCCCAAATAGTAATATATTATAAGGTTTATAATAAATGTATATGTAAAATGTAGGACAAAAATAGCACAAAGATTGTGAGGTGGGAAATTATAAGTCATTGAGATTTTCAGATTGTTAACTAGAGAATAACTTATTGATTGATTCAATAACTAAACCAAAAACCTGATTCAATAACTAAACCAAAAACCTGATCAACTGCACTATAATCCACCTGAAGAAAAAAAAAAACAAAAAAAACCAAAGCATTACCAAAAGATGAGCAGTCTGCATGTGGGAGAGAGAAAACAAGAAATCCAAATTAGGGCCCTAGTGATACTGCTAAGAGGAAAGAGTGTCCTGAACATCAGATACCATATTTCTACAGATGACATATGTACCAAGTTATGACTGGACAACTTAGACACTAAGATTATCCTTTTGCCCTGGTTCCTGGTTTTTCCCTGGTTCAGAATAATGCTTAGTTATTCTGACTATAATTTGGCTTATCAATTAATGCTTCCTTTTTGAACATTTTTTTGTAAGATTATGATGCTTTTGTATTATTAAAAAAAAAACCTAATGTGTTAAAGGCTCTAAAAGTTAATAATCAGATGAACTTGGCTCCACATTACACACTTTTCAAAAATCTATTAGCTTAGGGCTTCCCTGGTGGCTCAGTTGTTAAGAATCTGCCTGCCAATGCAGGGCACATGGGTTCAAGCCCTGGTCGGGGAAGATCCCACATGCTGTGGAGCAACGAAGCCTGTGCACCACAACTACTGAGCCTGCGCTCTAGAGCCGCGAGGCACAACTACTAAGCCTGCATGCCACAACTACTGAAGCCCGCGCACTGCAACGAAGAGTAGCCCGCACTCGCCGCAACTAGAGAAAGCCCGCGCCCAGCAACAAAGAAAACACAGCCAAAAATAAATAAATAAATTTATTTTTTAAAAAAATCTATTAGCTTACACTTTCTAAAATTAGCAAGGTCACATTAATTATTTAATTATGTCCTAAAATTCTCTCCATCTCTGCAGATTTGTATCCTTATTTTTTATAAAATTTAATCAAATTCTACAATTCATTATAGCATACTTTAATTTCAACTTCACTAGAAAACCAGCATTTAAAAATAATTTTTCACGAAAAACTTTAACATCTAACGGTCATAAGTACAAAGAAATTCTTTTTATGAAATCCTTTGATTTATTCATTTTCTTCAGACCCTTTTCTCTTCTCCTTGTGATTTTTCATAGAAGAGGAGCTACTAAAAATTTAAGGGTTCCCTTCATCTATTTTGGGTTCCTTTTTGTTATCTCAGTTAATTATCAAAGGCAGGAGGTGCTATCTGATCGCTGTTCTTGTGAAAACAGGCAAAAATGTGTTGATCTTAATAATGAATGTTTGTAGTTGATCAGTTCACAGGGATAGTGTTTCGAGGCCAAGGTCAAGGAATGTTATTTTTTCAAAGACTCTAACCATCTTATGCTTCAGTTATAATCTTTGAATCTGAAATATCATATTTGCACAGTAGCAGCACAGTATAAATCTACAAAGCTACTCAGCAACAAAAAAGCTATTGTATTATTCCGACGATAAAAATTATTAGGATCTATGAAATTTAAGATTAAACACAAACCAAAAAGAAATAAGAAACACAAGGGTTAGGACAGTTGCTACTGTAAGAGTTACAGTAATGAAAAATGAGATTTACAAAATCAAAAGATACATTCCACATAGTACTTAACTCAAGTACATGGTACATAAAGATCTCAGGACAATTTTAATGTGCTTTGCCAAACTAAACATCTCACTTGTATGGATGTAATAATCCCACCTATATATACATCTTACTGTACTGACTAAAAAAATGTGAAAATACACCTTTATTTACAAATAGGTGACAACTGCTCTTTCAAAAAACGTTAGTAATTATAGAAGAACAACCTCTATAAGTGCAGAAATGTAAATAACATTTGAGATTGGCAGCAAACCATAATAGATTAAAACGTCAAAGTATTCCCATTTGAACATGCTAGCTTAATCTTTCAAACACAAAAACTATTTTACTGAATATCATTTATCAAAACAATGTTTTCAAATTTACCTATGCTATAATCAGGGAAATACAAGACAAATGGCTCAAAGCATCCAGTATTTGGACGAAACTTTTCCCAAACAATCTCGCTGAGAAAGATAACAGTCACATTTCTGTCAGTCTGTAAAAGAGAGATAAATAAAAGTAACTTTGCATTAAAAAATCTTAATCAGAACAGTAATTCCATTTGAATTTTTCTTTCAAAAGAAATCCAGCAAAGTTCCAACATATAACAAATTATTTGCATATTATTAAGCCATATTTAGAAAACCCAATCAAGGAGCTCATCCTTGTATGCAAATTTTCAAACATAATTACTTAGAATTTCCATAAAACTTTTAGGTTAATCGACAATTCAGTTACCCATGAATGCTAGGACAGTCACACAACGACTAATTTCATAGAAATTAAGAAACACATCTGCTTGAATGATTAAGACAAGAACTTTTTATGGGAATTTTCAAAGAAATCACATACTTTACATCAATAAACCAAAAAAGACAAAACTTAACATCTCTCATTATTAAAATGGCTATAGCACCCAGAGAAAAGAAAATATCAGTTGCATATTTTAATGTATATTCAAGAAGATGTTGAGTATACCTTAAAAACACAAACAAGTGTGAGTATCCAAAATACCAATGTTAAGTAAACAGACAACTTTTGAAATATGTGTAGAAATTAGAATTAGTATTCCAAAAATAACATTAAGAGAACAAGCTCAATGTGTATGTTATCCTTCTACAGAGTGGCCACAAATGCTAATTCTAATGCTAGAATTTATCTATAGACACCTGGCATTCTCAACACAAATTTTAATGCTTCCCATGTTCTTTTGGACGTCTCCCAAGTTGACAAAACAAGACATATTTGCTTTGTTCTATAACTACTCTTAGGACCCAATCTCATACATAAATTACAATATACTTTGACGGTGATTTACTATTTATTCATTTCTAACTTATGTGTAACCTTATATTCCAATTTTCACTATTTAGAGACATATACTTCTGGCTAACAAAGATAGCTGAGTTCAATAAATTAATAACTCCTCAGAAAATGTAGCATCTTTATGAAAGAAAGGAAAAGATTTTTACTTTCAAATGCTTTTTGTCTTATTAATTTTTAAGAATCCTTCAATTCATTTCCATAGGGATAAAAAAGCATGCTCTAAACACAATCTTGATTACAAAGCATTGAGTTGTTTTTGCTTTAAAATATGATTACCCAAAAGAATTTTATAAAGTCTGTTAAAAAAATACTGAGAGGTTAAAAAAAATAGAGGTATTTATCAGTCTAAAAGGATTTTAAGGACTTCCCTGGTGGCTCAGTGGTTTAGAATCCACCTGCAGAGGACATGGGTTCGATCCCTGGTCCATGAAGATCCCACATGCCACTGAGCAACTAAGCCTGTGCACCACAACTACTGAGCCTGCACTCTAGAGCCTGCAAGCCATAACTACTGAGCCCACACGCCGCAACTACTGAGCCCGCGTGCTGCAACTACTGAAGCCCGCGCACCTAGAGCCCATGCTCTGCAACAAGAGAAGCCACCACAGTGAGAAGCACGCACACCACAACGAAGAGTAGCTTCTGCTCGCCACAATTAGAGAAAGCCCACACGCAGCCACAAAGACCCAACACAGCCAAAAAAACAAAAAAAATGTATATTAATAATAAATTAAAAAATATATATTACAAAATAAATAAAAGGATTTTAAGTTGGGTAATGTTCTCATCTGTTCATCTGAAAGTACTTTCAATGTACAGTGATATCTATCATAATTTAAACTTCATTTTAGTCTGATAAGTATTTAATATAAAAAAATGTGAAATGCTTTTGCTATATTTCTCTTAAATGAAATACACATTTAAAAATCAAGCATGCTTTCAGAAACATCAAAACAACAATTTTCTTTTCTGATGGAGGTGAGCTTACTATGAATCTTTTCATTTTCTTCAAATAACTTCCATAATTAAAACTAAAAAAAAAGTGAAAGGCCTAAGTACTGTGACAGGATGCATGATCAAAGGTCTAAGTACTGTGACAAGATAAAAATAGTGGGGTAAGCTTTACTGGAAGGGCGAGAGGACAGCAAGAATGCACTCTGGCTACGAGAGAGGGAGTCCTTGAGCAAAACAATGGGAAACAGTGGATGGATATATGCAAACAAACCACAAACACAACAAAAAATAAATAAAAAGAAAGAGAGAAAGAGACCTTTACTCAATGAGGATGGGTCCCTGGTGTCAGTAGTAAAATGCCAAGAGTTAATCAATCTGGGAAAGGCTAGACTGCACGAGGAAACTTCCAGCATAAGTCACCAACAGCTACACTTAACTCTTCTCTTGTCCTCTCCACATCTTCCCCTCAAGACTATTACTAAAAGAGGATTTTAGGAGTCAGCCTTAGGCACACAATGATTTCAGTGGCAATCAGTTGAGAACTTCTAGCAGTTTCTCAAATCTGAGTAATATATTTAACTTTTCGAAGGTGGAAATGCTCTAGGCACTGTCTCCCCAAATATTCACTTAGTTTTTATTATAATGTTCCTTAATACTTAAATAATACAGACATAAAACTAAGTATAAACTATTTATGCTCAAGGTACTTATAAAGTTATAAAACCAAATATTTTTATTCATAAGTTAAATATAAAACTATAAAACCAGTAAAATTTAAATTGACATTATTTGAATATGATGAACATTACCGCTCACTTCATGAATATGGTACTAACAGGGAACAGCCACAGTCCTTTTGAGTTTAGCATTCCTATAGCAACTAGTATTGGTAAAAACTGAATTCTCTCACCAATTTCCTTTATTCAAACCACTACAAACTACTGCCTGTTGTTGCCATCATATTACTATTTGGCTTTCACCTGACATATACATAGTAAGTCTCTCCCTGTTCTTTTCTCATTAGGCCATGACAATCACAGTAGAATTAGTGTTATTCAATGCCAACACAATTTTAAGTTGAAACACAAAGCTCGTTCCAAAAACTGAATGGCCATGAGACAGAACATCAGATGATCCAGAACAGACCTATCATTCTATTTTTAGATTACTGAAATGAAAATTTAAAAATTCTTGCCGAGAGTTCAAAGTCTAGCCCATCCCCACCATTTACTCTAGCAAACACCTAAAATCTTTTAATAGAAAGCAGTGTTAGCCACTTCACAATCAAAAATAAAAGCTAAAATAGTTGAAGAATAAGTCTTATGAAATCACAAATTGCTTTAACTTTGAAAAAATCCTCAACTTCACACGTAATAGAGAAATGCATATCAACTTTTTATATTAAGAGATTATTTCTCACGTATCAAATTGGCAGAATGAAAAAATGTGACAACACAGTTCTACCGATTACGCCATAGGGGAAAAACATTCATTCATCACTTACCAATTCTTGTAACCTAAGAAATCCAGGTAAAAGATATGCTTCCATATCTCTTAGATACTCTGCTTTATCGAGAACCTTATGAAAAAAAAAAAAAAAGCAGTGTCAAAATTGATTTAAAAAGCCCTTTAGCAAAACATTTACATAATATAATGCACAATTCAAGATCTGAACTTCCCATGTTAAAAAAAAATGGAACTTATGAATTAATTTTTTAAACAGTATTTACATTTGTGGAAGACATTTCAAATAGGTCAAGTAAGTTAAAAAATGAACTACTAACAACATGTTTCAACCCAGCTTTTAGAGAATGGGTCACAGTTATAATAAAAAAGGTTTGTTTTAAAGATATACCATCAAAAAGATAATGAATTAAGATGCTCTAAGGACCTTTTCTTATAGGTATACAAGAAATAAAACTATGTGCATTTTTAATTACATTTAGTAAAAGATAAATGTCTACCACGTACCAATAATTACAAAGCTTTCTGACCTGAGAGATAGAAGAAAATTCTGAATTTCATCATGTAAAACTTTTCTTGCTTGAACTTTGTAACTTGATACTAAACCCTGTTTAACTAGAAAACCGATCTTGTTAAGGAAGATTAAATTTTTCTTCAGTGTTATGATAATGCTACTGGGATTATGTTGCAAATTATAATCATTTAAATTAGGAATAAAATTAAAATGCAGAGAATATATTATTTCCCTGAATAGTCCAAATTGTTTTGTATCTGTTTTATTAAGAGACAGCTTGAAACGATGTATGAGAGTAATCAATTTAAGATATTTCATTCCTAATTCATTTAGACAAAATAAAGCTAAAATTTTTTACCACTAAAAAGATACAAATTAGTTTCTCCACTATGTATTCTCAATTGCAATTTTCCCATCAATTTCCATTTTAAAACTCTCTAATACAGGACACAGATTAATTCAAATAAACTGGCCCATTTGTATGCCCATTTTAATGTAAAACACAAAGCTGAAGCAATAAGTTAATAGTTCATTCTTCTGACTGGATACAATTAACCCACTGTACTTAATGGTTTTATGGTATTTTAATAAATGATCCTTCTTCAAAAACAATTATCCGTGCCCGCTTCGGCAGCACATATGCTAAAAGATTAGCATGGCCCCTGTGCAAGGATGACACGCAAATTCGTGAAGCGTTCCATAGTTTTGCTGATTCACTTTGTTATACAGCAGAAACTAACACACCATTGTAAAGCAATTATACCCCAATAAAGATGTTTAAAAAAAAAGCAATTATCAAATAACTATTCAAAGAAGTTAAAATTTTAATTCAGGTTCAAACATTTTAAAAATAATTTACCTGAAGGTATTCTAATAGACTCTTGATTTGTAAGCTTGTTTACTGTCTAGAAAACATTCTCAGACATCTTTCTGCATTATTTCCTAAGTGCTGAAACTTACCAATTCATATATTAGCTAGCTGAACATTCTACGATTTACTCTAAATAATGTTCTATGCTAAACACCTGCAAACTTTTCCACCCTAATGTTTAGTCATCTAACAAATAACTTATTGAATGCCTACTTTGATCCATTGGGCCTGAAAAGTGAGTTGGGTCCTACTTATTCCTCATGGCTCTTTGCAGAATATTGATTCTCCCTCTTTCCTAAAGACACAACTTTGAAACTCTACTTGTTGGAGTCATCCAACATTCTGGGGTCATTCATCCTCGGTCTTGAAATATTATAGTTTCTGACTATCACATCTAATATAACTCCTGTATTTTTTGGATATTTCAAAATCCACATAAATGACCTCCTTCTGATATGGTAGACTCATTTCCTTAAATCCCTCTCTTCACCAGTGATCTTGTTGCCTACGCTACCCAGTGAAAGATCAACTTATTTCCGACATCACTGTGTGTGTGTGTGTGCGCGTGCCAGTGAACCACATAAATGACCTCCTTCTGATATGGTAGACTCATTTCCTTAAATCCCTCTCTTCACCAGTGATCTTGTTGCCTACGCTACCCAGTGAAAGATCAACTTATTTCCGACATCACTGTGTGTGGGTGTGTGTGCGTGCCAGTGAAAGATCAACTTATTTCCGACATCACTGTTTGTGTGTGTGTGTGTGTGTGCGCGCGCGCCAGTGAAAGATCAACTTATTTCCGACATCAGTGTGTGTGTGTGTGTGTGTGTGTGTGTGTGTGTTCCCGGACCGGGCACGAACCCACGTCCCCTGCATCAGCAGGCGGACTCTCAACCACTGCGCCACCAGGGAAGCCCAATCACTGGTTTTTGAAGTGTAGTCTGTGGCCCCCTGTGAGGTGAGGGCAGGGGGGTGTGCTGTTTCTGATACTCTTTCAGGAAGTTGGTGAGGTCAAAACTATTTTCATAATAATACTAAAAATTTATATGCCTTTTTCATCATGGTGACATTTGCACTAATGGTGCAAAAGCAATGGTGGGTTAAACTAGAGTCGCCTTAGCATAAATCAAGGTAACAGTGCCAAACTATACTAGCAGTTATTAATTCTTCACTATGTACTTGCTCTTAAGGAAAAAAAAATTAGACTTTTGCTTCTAAGATGGAGTAGATGTACTTTTTCCTCTTCCTCCTAAGTAAAACTAAGAATCTTGAGTATTACATATAAAACAAATGGGGCTCTGAAAGGTGGAAAGGAGGAGGCAGACCAGCTAGGGACCTCAGGACCAGAAGAATGACAACTCACTTCAGAGGGTGAACTGTCTAAGTTGTCTTTTTGCCTCACATATCCCATCTGTGGAGCTGAAGAAGCCGGCAACACACGAAGGCCAAGCAGCACAGACCAAAAGAGCCCCAACAAAAACCTTACTTTCTCTAGCCAAAGGACCAGGAAAGGGGCAGCTTAGAGAGACTTCCAGGACTATGCACTCTCCAAGTTTTCTTTGTATAGGACATCAGTACATCACTGATTTCTTGTCTCATTTCTTCATCCCCTAAACACTGGAGCACCAGAATACTTGGTCACTGGCCTCACCTCTTTCCTAACTCACTCGGTGACCTAATCCTGTCTCACAGCTTTAAGTACTACTACTGTATGCTCGGAAGTCCAAAATGGTATCTCCATGTTGGACCTCTCTTGACCTCAGACTCAAGCATCCAAGTGCCAACTCAACATCTCTACTTGGACTTAACATGCCCCAAACCAAACTCCTCATCACTCCTTCTCCCCCAGCAAGACCCCACCTGCTGCAGTTTTCTCCACTCGGATAATGACAACCTTATCCCTTCAAGTGCACAAAAACTTTTTTTTTTTTTGAGTCATGCTTGACTTCTTTCTTTCTCTCCTCCTCCACACTCATTCTATCAGAAAATTCTGTCAACCCTACCTTCAAAATATATCCAGTCCATATCTTACCACATCCACTGCTACTACCCCGGTCTAAGCCAACATGTTGTTTGCCTAGATTAATACAAATGCTTCATAACTAGTTGTATTAGTTTCCTAGGGCTACCATAACAAAGTACCACAAACAGGGTGGCTTAAGCAACAGAAATTTATTATCTCACAGTTCTGGAAGCTGAAAGTCCAAGATCAAGTTATTGGCAGGGCCATGCTTCCCATGAAGGTTCTAGAGAAGGATCTGTATCAGGTCCCTCTCCTAGCTCCTGGTAATCCCCTGCCTTGTGGCAGCATAACTCCAATCTTCATGTGGCATTTTCTCTATGTGCGTGTCTGTCTCTAAATTTCTTCTTTTTATTAGGACATCAGTCATATTGGATGAGGGGCCCAATCTACTCTAGTATGACCTCAACTTAACTAATTAGAACTGCAATGACCCCATTTACAAGTAAGGTCATATTCTGAGGTAGTAGGGGTTAGAATTTCAACATACGAATTTTTGGAGGAAACAAATCAACCCATAACACTAGCCTGCACTAGTGTACTCTTGTACTCTTCGTTTGAGTCTCAAATGAAGAATCAAATGTACCTGTACTCTTCATTTGATTCTCAACATTACCCCTCCCGCCTTACTTAAACTATATTCCAGCCAAAATGGCCTCCTTCATATTCTTTGAATACACAGGCATGCTCCAGTCTCCTCTGTATGCTCACGTAAATCTCTCTGCTTGGAATACTCTTTTTTCAGATACTTTCATGACTTGCCCCTCGCTTCCTTCAGGTTTCAGCTCAGTTATCATCATCTCAGTGAGATCTTCTCTGCCTTCCCCACTTAGAAAAATAACTAGCCTCCCCCGCCCGGTGGATTCTCCCTTACTCTAATGTACCACATCTGACATACTACATATTAACTTGCTTACTACCTATCTTCCTCAATTAGAGGAATTAGCCACAAGTGGGCAGACACTATTTTGTCTCTGTTCCGTCTCCAGTATCTAAAATAGTGCCTGGCACATAAGAAGTACTCACTAAATATTTGCATAAATAAATGAACAAAATTAAAATGTGGAAGGAACTGTTTTATACATTTAAGGAGATGCAAGAATGCATATGATGTGGTCCCTTCAGTGAGCATAAACTTAGCCATTATGAGAAGGTATTATATTCAAATTTAATTTCAATTCCAGAGATAATAATTTTTTAAAATAAAGTTAAGGTGTTATAAAATCTCACTAATGTAAAACACATTATACATTTTCAGTTGTCTGCTGGTTATTTTCACATTGATGTTAAGAACTAAAACTTAAACTTAGCCAACCTAAAATCAAACAATTCATCTTTCCCAGACCTACCCCATACATAATTGACGAGTCTGACCTTTGCTGTCTCTTCCATTTATTCTTTTCTGCATCTTCTGCCCCAACTCTAGTCCAAGCCCAAATTTCCTCTAATGGAAACAGTTACAAGAGCCTCAAAACCATCTAGCCTATGTCTTTCAATCCCCTCAAATTCATCTATTCAACATGCCTTCATAGCAGTCTTCCTAAAGCATGTTTGTTGCTCTAGTCTTCACTATATCCTTGCCTCTCACTGCCTAAGAAATGAAATAAAGCTCCTTAGTATGGTTTTCAAGACACTCCCTGATCTACCCCCACCCACCTTCCTACTCTTCTTTTTCTTCCTTCATACTTTAAACCCACTAAGACCAGACTATTTGGCATTCCCTGGCCTCCATTCCCATCTGCATGCCTTTGCCTAATTCCCTCCATAGGAAATTCCTCTTCTTCAGTTTCTTCTTAATGATACCCGAATCATTCTTTTAGATCTATCTCAAATGTAATCACCTTATGAAGCTGTACCAGATATGCATGAATCAGTGCTTTGTATATCATAGTTATTACTAATTACATTCTACATGTAGTCATAAGTGAGTACGTCATAGCTTTTCTACTAAACTGAAGCTCCCTTTAGATAAGAACTACATCTACAGGCTCATAGATAAGAGAACAAACTAGTGGTCACCAGTGGGGAGAAGGAAGGAAGGAGGGGCAACATAAGGGTAGGGGATTAAGAGGTACAAACTACTACATATAAAATAAATAAGCTACAAGGAAACATTGTACAGCACAGGGAATATAGCCAATATTTTATAATAGCTATAAATGGAGTATAACCTTTAAAAATTGTGAATCACTATGCTGTACACCTGAAATTTATCTGTTTTACATCAACTATACATACCTCAATTAAAAATCTATACCTCAATTAAAAAAAGAAATATATCTAAAACATTTTTATATTGCATAAGCACCTTGTACAATGCACTGTACATAATAAGTCTCAAAAGAAAAATATGGAAATTGATCTAATAAATCAGTTTTCAAGTAAGAGATAATACTTACAATATATACAGTCTGATCCTTGAGACTTTCAGCTTCGGTTATTTGTTTAAATAAGCGAACGAAGTCATTAAATGTTTCACAGGTTATTTGAGTAGAACGTTCACCCTCTGAAGAACTAAGATGATTCAGCTTGTTTAAAATTTGTTCCAAAAGCAGCCTCAAGGTAAAGCATTCAACACAATTCACAAAGACATGTGGAAGCTGAAAACAAAAACCAAAAAAGTGTAAATAGAAAACACATATACACAACAATGGCTCTGCTGGATATCCGCCATTTGCCCTTCTAAATCTATACCCCACCATTCTCCAAACTGCTCTGTGCCCCAGGAGGCTGACCACTACAGACTGCATCGCCCAGACTCTTTATTTTCTGGCTCTGGCTGGATTCAGCCAACGGGAAGAACCAGGAGACAGAAGCAAAGAGGTAAGAGAAAGAAGTTGAATATTCATTCCCTTGACTCCCACCCCCATCCCACAGCTTGACAGTGGCTGCATCTTCTACCAAAGGCTACAGCTCGAGTTGGGCAGCCTCACATCAAAGGCTACACCTCTTGCTGGGGCCTGATTACAGCTCCTTCCTGTGCCATTCGCGTCTGAGGGAGGTAAAGGCACTCAGCACATCACCATCCCTTATTGGTTCCCTTAACATTTCTTCAACCTTTGTAAAATATTATAGTCCCTCCATTAAACTCACTTTAATTATTTGAGTTTTCATTTGTTTCCTACAGGGATTGAAAGCAAACCTGTATTTCCCGCTAAAGAATTCTTACAAAGTAACCCAAGAACATGTGAATGTTAAAATTCTTAGTGGGAATTTCTTAATTATAATTTTAAGATAATATTTTTAATCATGGACACACCTAAACCAAAAAAAATTTTTAAGAGTTAAAAACCAGAGTAATCCCCCTATGAGGACTTAGAACTAGCTCTTCATTTAGAGAACTATCAAAATGGAGGTAATTCCAGAAGTAACAAGGAAAAAAAGATTTATAAATATAGTCTGTTCTCAAAATGAAATCATAAAAGCAGTACTGATCACTCAGAGGAAGACAGCCTGTGGCATCTGGCACAAATAATGGAACCTATAACTATTTTTAGTGAGTCTATAAATCTCACCCAATAAAGAGGCTTTTCTTTCTCAGAGTAGCAGTGTAACTAAGGCTACATTATATTTACTTAGGCACAATTTCACCAGCATTTTCTGACCTCCTTTACCCCCACTCCTTAATGAACTAGAGTCCACAAAAGCTCTGTTAAGACTGTCTTGTTTACTGCTACCTGTGTGCTATCCATGACCTATAATGGCAGCATATTCTAAATGTCTCTTTGTGTACCTATACCAAAAGTGGTGATAATCATCATTACAATGTTTAAGTAGCAGCAAAAATCAAGATACATTAAAAAATGAAATACAGCCCTTAAATATGGAACTTCCATATTCAGTTTTCATGCTTTTATTCAATATAGATATTTTTGGACACTTCATGCAGGGAGTTCCAAATGCAAATGCCTGAGCCAGGACCTTGTACACTCAGGTTCTGAAGCCTGGTATGAACCTCAGGCATCTGTATTTTAAAATGCACAGGCAATCTTCAGGATCAAAGGCTAAAATCCCTAAATTGATGTATGCCAAGAACTGTGCTGGGAATAATCTCAAGAAACTCACAGTTTCAAGCCAGGGAAACACAGACACTTATCACAGCTGAAAGGGATAAATATTACCACAGAATTAAGCACAGAGTGCTGAGGCTGCACAACAGAGGGGCATCTAACACAGCCTAGAGAGTCAAAAAAGGCTACCCAAAGTGTAAACACAAGAAAACCTAACAAAATAAATAAGCATTTGCCAAATAATAGGGTAGAAGAGTTGGAGTGAATGAGTACAAGAAAGCCATTCCAAGCAGTATGTGCCAACGGTTGAAAGTAAGAGACAGCAAGAACTGTAAATAGTTCAGTATGCCACACAAAACACGCATACTCTGAGCTAGAGTTAGGACCGGGGGTAGCAAACTACAGCCTTTGGTCTAGCAATCTGTTTTGATATATACAGCCATGCCCATTTAGATAGATACTGTTCATGGCTGCTTCCATACTAAGGAGGAGTTGAGTGGTTGTAATATAAAGTACCTGGCCCGCAAGCCTAAAATACTTACTATCTGGCCCATAAGAAAAAGTTTGCCCATCGCTGGCTTAGGATATGAAAGAGGGTGTGGCAATAATCACGAACAATAGCAGCTAAACTTTATTGAGTGCTTACTACATACTAAGTATTGTGGTAAGCACTTTTCATGTATTAACTCACTGAATTCTCACAACAATTCCAAATGTTGTCACTATTAGCCCTACTTTTCAGATGCAAAAGCACTAAGGGGTGAATCCAGAAGAAGAACATGAGTCTGCCAGACTCTATCTCACATTCTTAGGCATTACGTTAAGAAAGATAAACTGAACTCAGCTCATGAAGGGTTTATATATCTCAGGCAAAACACCCGAACATTTTCCTAAAGATCTTATTTAAGATTTTAATGGACTAGCTGCAGGGTGGAGAACAGACTGCACTTAGGAAACTGCTGTGGAAATAAATGAAAGAAATAATGGTAAATGAAACTCAGGTAGCAGCAATGGCTATGATTCAAGCTACATGGAGTCAAGACATTAATGATACAGAATCAACAGGATATGTTTACTGTTCAATTTACTGAGAGAGTGAGGATAAAGAAAGAGTAAAGAGCAAGTTTAGACAACTGTGTGAATGGTGAAATTCACTGTTAGAGGCAATATGGGAAGAAGGGCAGGGTAAAGCTGACAATATTTAGTTTTGTACTTGTGGAGATTCAGACTTATCACTATCAATATTACAAATATGTACAATAATGGAGAAGAAACTGATTTTAGTATTTTTAAAGAATGTATTATTATGTGTGTTTTTCCCCAAATATTATCATCCAATGAAAGTTAGAGAGAGGAATGTGGCTCAACTTAAAAAGTACATTCTAAGATCAAGACTCAAGTTATTTAACAATGCCTTCTGAAGCTTACAGTCTTTGAAGGTCTTCAACAAAAAGTTGGTCAGAAATGTTTTATATAGAAGATATTCCTTCAGAGAAAGGTAAACTAAACATCTCCCAGATCCCTTCTATTTCTAGGGGTCTATGAATAAAAATCAATTAACACTGAGTTTGGGATATTCTTACCTCTAAAGTGTTCAACAAAGTTTGTGTTACATAGGTCTTTCCACTGGCAGTATGTCCATAAATAAAAATGGACGGAAAGCTGAAATGATGTCTCTAGCAGAGAAAAGACAAATATCAGTCTGCACATACAAAACAGAAAATAAACATTCAGCAACTTGTGACAAACTTTTCCATGATAAAGTAAATTATTCAATCCAAATGATTTCAACAGTGAGCATTTAGTGGATTCATCATTACATCTCAAACCTACTTGAATTCAACTCTACTCTTTCTCAAAATTTCTGGAAAATCACTTTTGGCCTATTTACTATATATGATATATTACTATACACATATATTCAATCCTTTTTATTATTACACAGGTTTAAATTTTCACACTATCAAATTTATGAGGATTTAACAGATTTTTCAAGAATAATTTTGACCATTCTTCATTTTTTTCTTAACCCTTTTTTATAGAATCTAAGCCCACAGGCTGCAACTTCAGTCTACATTCTAAAGCTTTGAAACTAAGCATATGTAATCACAGGGCTAGAAAGAATTTCAAGAGTCCTCTGTTCTAAGGAAAACTTAACAGGATACTTCTGAATTATGCATACTACATTGACCTTGGCCTAAATGTGTACATTTCATCATTGTTTCCAATGATCAAATCTACACAGCATATATTTCAAAATACATATTCCCAAGATTCTCCTGAAGTACATTATGAGTCAGCAGCCTAGAGAAAAGTAAAAATTGTCAAACACCCCTATATTGGTCAGGTCAATACTACAAATATGTTTCATTCATTCAATGAACATCTATTAGACAGCTACTAAATGCTGAAAACCATGATGCACTAAAGAGTACAAAAACCAGTTAGAGATAAAACCTGCTTTGGAGGAATTCACATACAGTTAAAAAATAATTGTAAGAAAATTGGAGGATGCAATTTCCATGAAAAAGAGTCTCTATGATCATCATCTACCACTACAATAGTACAGTTGACGCTTGAACAACACAGGTTTTGAACTGCTTGGGTTCATCTATACATGGATTTCTTTCAATAAACATATTCGAAACAATTCTGGAGATTTGCAACAATTTGAAAAAGCTCACAGATGAACCACATAGCCTAAACACATAGGAAAAATTAAGTATGCCATGAAGCGTAAAATACATGTAGATAATAGTATATCCTTACAAAGGCATAAGGTGAATATTTAACATAAAATTAATGTGTTAGTTTTCTGTTTTATAACTTTGCTTCCAAAGGAGTACATTACCATACATACCATATGGCATGTCTGTGCCTCCCAACCTCTGCCCTCTTTCTCTCCCTCTCCCTTCCTCCCTTCTTCCTACCCCTCCTTCCTTCCTATAATTGGAGAAACTGTGTATTAGCCTATCATCACAGGTAAGTGGTTTTTAAAAACATGTAACCATGTGTTTACAATACTGTATTATGAATATGACTGGAATACTGTACGCCATGAAACTTTATAAGGGTTCTTTCATTAGTATATAGGCAGGCTACCATGAAGGAATTCTATCCATAACAGAAGGCTACCATAAAGCAATCATATCGCTGCTTCTTTGTTATCAATGTAGGAATCATTATACCTGTAAATAGATATGAATTTCTTTTTCACATTATCTTTTCATTTTTAATGTCTAGTTAGTAATATGTATAACATGCCCAGTGTTTTGTATTATTAAGACAATACTGATGTAGATATTGACAGACAATTCATCTTATAAACAATGTAAACTTACAGTATTGATAAATACAGTATAGTACTATAAATTATTTCTCTTCCTTATGATTTTCTTAATAACATTTCCTTTCCTCTAGCTTACTTTATTGTAAGAGTACAGAATATAATACATATACAAAATATGTGCTAATTGACTTTATTGGTAAGGCTATTAGCAGTTAAGTTTGGGGTGAGTCAAAAGTTACACACTGATTTTCAACTCCATGGGGGGTCAGCACCCTCCAATTCCCATTGTTCAAAGAACAACTGTAGTCACAAACATTTATTACATTCTAGCCACCAAGTTACAAATTTCCTTTTAGCAAGACAAATCAGGAACTCACATTTATACGGGAAAATACTTTCTAATGGCAAATGCCTATGGCAAGAGCAGCCCAACAGATTAAAAATGGATGTTTCATACAGGGATTCTTTTCTGAAGTTTATACATAACACTCTTGTAAATTAACTAGCTCAAAAATTCTGTAACAAGAATTAAACGCATGCTTGCTGAGCATCTCTGCTAATACAATACTATATTTCACCTTGAAAGAGAAGCACAAGATATCCTTCAGGACACTTTTCCAAGCTACACTAAAACTCTCCTTTCCTGGAATCCTGCCACACTTATCTGCATCCATTATTTGGTGCTTAATAATAATCCACCTTACATCATCTTTTCTACTGTTAACTAGAATTGTATTGAACTCTTGCACTGTTATTTAACCTTTCACCTTCATAGACCTAACAAACTGTAATAAGCCAGGATCTGGCCCAGTGCCTGGAACAGAGAAGGTGCTTACTAAATATTTATTTGCTGAGTACATAAATGAATCTGCTAAGAAATATGAACCAGTTTTTTTATAGATCTTTGCATCTCCTACATGCACAGCACCGTACAGAAAAGTGCTATTAAAATTGTTAAATATAATTTCTTTCTGTATTTACACCAAATCGATACCACTCATCCCTATTTACCAACATTCATTTTCAGGAGGACCACTTCTGTTTGTAGTGATCTGGGTTTGTCTACTCCAGGGAAGGAATCCATAAAGTGTAACTAAGAAAATGTTTCAGTGATAATATAGATAACTACAATTAAAAGCATTATAACTGGGCTTCCCTGGTGGTGCAGTGGTTTAGAATCCGCCTGCCAATGCAGGGGACACGGGTTCAAGCCCTGGTCCAGGAAGATCCCACATGCTGCGGAGCAACTAAGCGGCCCGTGTGCCACAACTACTGAGCATGCGCTCTAGAGCCCTCGTGCCACAACTACTGAAGCCCGCGCACCTAGAGCCCCTGCTCTGCAACAAGAGAAGCCACCGCAATGAGAAGCCCCGCACCGCAACAAAGAGCAGCCCACGCTCGCCGCAACTAGAGAAAGGCCGCGCACAGCAACGAAGAAGACCCAACGCTGCCAAAAATAAACAAAGTTTAAAAAAAAAGACCCAATGCTTTTTTTAAAAAAAGAAAATCTGATATTAAAAAAAAAGCGTTATAACTAGAATATTGACTGAGGGTGCAGTCCCTGACCTCTTAGTTCCCTTACTAATGTGCCCCTTTAGAAGGAGGGTGGTACTTTTCCACTAATACTTCACAGGCCATCCCAGACTGCCACCCAGGTAGTTGGATGAAAGCAGTACTTATGAAAGCAAACCAGAGGTGTGAGGGGAGAACGTGAGCGTGACCCTAAACTCTCATTTACTCTCCTTACAGATGAGATCCAAGTGTGATCAATTCCAAGTCTAATTGAGTCTGAAACAAAAGGCTCACTAAAGGCCACCAGAATATAATCAAAAACAGATTAAATATGGAATTGATGAATGCTACCTCCTATGGAAAGGACTCCGTAGCAGCGTTCATCCAGAGGAAACATTTAACCTCTTCTCTTAGGCATCACCTGAACTGCTAGTCAAGCCTAGACTAGACCTCTTCTGTGCTTTAACAACGCTGGAAAAGCCGCTGAAGTTTTAAACCTGAAGCACTGCGTTGGCCCTCACTGGTCTTGACAACTACCCATCCACACAGGACTCACACTAACTACCTCACTGAAACGTGGGGACTCACTTTTGAATAATTAACACTGGGCAAACACATCTGTTGTATAAAATCCTGTTCAGCTGCGGTAAGAAGCAACTTCGAGTAGCTACTCTGGACTAACACCCTCTCAAAACCGTGGCGTATGTAAAAGATCACGTCCTGGGCCAACGAGCCCTGGTGCAGGCCGGTCCTTCCCGTGCAGTTTAAGAGACCGCTCACAAGTTACTTTGGGTGAGCTCTGGGAGAGACCTATAACACCCCCTACCTCAACGCAAAAGACGGTCTACAGCCCCTCAATCCTAACGAAAATTTAAAAATTGGAACATGTCGCAAGACCACAGAATTGTTTGCCTCCGGGATTTGGAAGAGAAAAGATAGCTGGACCACAATACCTCTCCAAACAGGGACTGCAAGGTGGACACTTGGGACTCGCGACAAAGCACCATGTTTTCCAGGTGAGGCATGCTGGCGGGTACCAGACATAGAGGCCCGCGGCCAGCTCCGCGGTCACAGCCGCAGCCTGACCCACGCTCGGGTCTCCGCACTCCCGCCGGAAACCGGACTCTCGGGCTTGTGGGAGGAGTCGGCGTGTCCGTGCGTCCGCGTGACGTCAGCGCGCAAGAGGAGCGTCGGACCCGCCCTAGTCTTCCACCGCCTGAAGCGGTAGGGCTCTGAACGCCGTAGAGGGGTTTGTGGAGCCTGCGTTGTAGGGGTGGGCGTCTCGGGCTGCGGACTTTACCCCGCAAAGGTCGAGAGGGGGTTGCAGGGATGGGCGAACAGAGAAAGCACTTGAAGGAGCTAAGGGGGCCCTGTGGGCTCCACTAAGTCGAGAACCTGTGGCTTCGGTTTTCCCGCCTAAAGGCCCCCAATTTAGAAACCGTAAGTGCTGGGGAGCTTTGTCGTGTAGCCCCACCCAGGAGGGGGAGGCGGTCGTGGAGCCGAGGCCCGCCTCCTTACAGGGACCTGAGGAAAGCGGGCTCAGATAACCAATATTCTCAAAAAGCTGCGGGTTTTTTCCTGAGGAGGGTGTGGAAAATTGCCGTCCGGTGCAAAAAAAAGACTGAAGGAGTCGAACAAACAACGTGGAATTACTAGTCTTACTGCAAGCCTGAAAACAGATCTGGAAATGCCTCTCCCTCCTAATGGGAGGAAGTTCTAGTGTGAGTTGCTGAGGGCAACAAGAGTGAAAAATAATGCTACCTTTAGCATAAGGCTTTCCGTTTATTTGTTCGCGGAACACCTGCTAGAAACCAGACGCTAGAAGATTCTGGAAATAAACAGATATAGGAGTAGACAGAAATGTATGGTGAAAAGAGGGTTTGGGATCCTGAAGCTGCTGGGTTGGGGCCATTGACTCAACAGAGAGACCTTGGAAGAATCGTTGAACCATTCATTTTGAACTTTAACTTCTTTATCTATAAAAGAGATAATAATGGCTGGGTTATTGCTAGGGATAAAAGATTATATACTTAGTGCCTGATGTACACAGATTTAAGTCATGGATATCAGAATCAGAATCTTGTATTTGTGATAGCCAAAAGGATCTTTTGGTAATCTTGGTCTCCTATAACTTATCCGCTAGTCAAAATCATATATTGAAAGCAATTCAAGTGCAATTGCCTAAGTACTTTAAGAAAGAATTATAAAGGGTACAATGGCACCATCCATCAAATCTTTTAGTGTTTCTTCCTAAGGGAAGCTAGCCCTTGACCACCCTCTCAAGACGGGGTTATACATTCCCATAACACTGTATCTTTATAGCATTCAACAAAATTATAAGTAAATTATCTAAATGTTAGTCTCTTGTCTAGCTGCTTTGTGAGGGTGGGAAACCTTGTCTTCTTAACAGCTCCAGTTTCAGTGTATACTATACTGGCTGGTACATACCTGATAAGCAGTCAGTAAGTAATTGTTGACCTGGGAGGAAGTGCCTTACTGCCTGGACAGGTGTAGGGAAGTTTCTCAGAGGTGGGAACTGGGTTGCTGAGACTTAAGAATAAGGGTTCACCTGTGAGACCAACAAAGCAATTCTAAGCAAAAGAACAAAAAGACAAGCTAAAGACATAAAAGGGACAAGTAGGCAATCATATACCAAGGACTAGCAAGTAATTTTTAAGAATAAACCTAGAGTGGCAGGAGGTCAGTCTGGGGCAAGTGTATGTTATGCTAAGAGGATTGGACCTTATATAGGCCACAGGGAGCCAATGAAGAATTTTAGGCAAAGAAGCAAATGACAAGACTTGACTTTTAGGAAGTTCGTTTTGGCTACAGCATGGAAAATAGAATAAATTTGACTTGTTAAAAAAACTATTGCCAAGTTCTAAACAATAAATGATAATGTCCTAAACTAAAGCAATGGGAAACAAGGTGACAGGGAATGGCAATTAAGGTTTATTAAACGTAATGTGACAGGCACTGTGATAGATACATTATCCCATTTAAACTTTGCAGTATAATAGATTTGCAAATGGAAAAACTAGCTGAAATTTATCTTACAGGTAGTGTATACTCAAATCTAGGTTTGCTTCACTCCAAAGTCCTAAATCTTTCTACTACATCATACTGGGAAGAAGCTGAATCTGAGAGAGATTTAGAAGTACATTTAGTAGAAATCAGTGGCTGCTTAAATGAGATGGAGGGGGAAGTCTTTGAGAGTAATGTTTAGGTTTCTGATTTAGCTGATTTTCGGCTTTGCCAGTAATAAAATCAAAAATAAAGTAGGAGCAGGCTTATAGATTTGGTGATATCTATATGGGATTTAGTTTTATCTTTAGGACCAAAGTGAGTTTCTCACATTAAATTTGAAGTGTCTACAGGATAACCAGATAGGTCCAGTAGAAATAGAATCTGAAGCTCCCAAAGAGAGTGGCCTAGAGGAGATACAGAAGTTATCACCACATAGGTAGCTGAGCCAGTCCTTTGGATAAGATTACACACAGAGAATACATGTTTGTTACACATTAAACCTGCAAATAATCCTTTAAAAAATGTAATAGTAGTAGATGAAAGTTGGTGCTCAAGTACTGTAAATTATTTTTTCCACAGAAAGAATGTGTCTTCAAAAAACATCCCAATAGTAAAAAGCTCACTGAAATCCTTTACAGCATATTTAATAGCTGTAGTTTGGGGCCAGTTGTATTAGAACTCAAGTTTTAGTTGATGGAAAAAATCAGGAGAACCTACAATCACAAGTAGATTGTTTCACTAGGTTTTCCACTTATCAGAATTAGTTTTTTAAACCAAAAATTTTGGTAATACATATAGTGCTAGTTTAAGGAGTATGAGAAAATAATGTGGGAACAGTTTCCTATAGAAAAGAGAAAGTGAACACATCACAAGCCATGCATCACCAATAGTTATGCACGAGGGATGTTTTAAAGAGTCCTGAAAATTGCCAAGTCTATCCATATGTAAACATAAGGGGTAAAAAGTATAGTTTTTATGTGTTAAAAGGGTCTTTAACCATAATTTTAATCTTTTAAAGTTAAAACATTAAGCAAATAACATGAAACAACAGGAAAATTTATTTTTTATAACAAAGCACAAATAACTTGTTTATAAGTGTTTGTGAGCCCAAAAAAGGAACCTAATGAAGCTAACTTTACGATCTTTATTTTTAATTTTTTTAACAATACCTCTGTGCTCTTTTAATCTTTGGTTACTTATTCTGTAGTTTTTAACTTAATGATTTGTTTACTAAACAAACATGGAAGCTTTAATCCTAAAATACTCGGTGATAAAATGGGCTTTCAAGTTAATTGTTTTTCAGTGCCATTTTGAAAGTCTGGTTTACATTGTGATGTACTGGCATTCCAGGACTAATAAAATATAAATTAATTGTTTAAAAAGTAATCAAACAAAATCTTTAATAATGGTTGTGGAACTTAGTCATGGCATCAGATAAACTAGCGGTAAACCCAAATATAGATGGAAAATTTCAAGAAGATTTTATTTTAGCAAATTAATCTAATTCTATGAAAGTAATTCCAGTTCATCCCCCTGCTCAAATCCTTCTCGTTTCCCCTGCCAGCCAGATCCTTACAATGTACAAGACCCCATAAAACCTGCTCCCCACCTCACCCTTTACTTTGCTCACCTCATGTTTTGCTTCTCCTCCTTAAGCTAGTTCTCTTTCAGCCACACTGGCCTCCTTGCATTCTCTGGACTATGCTGGGCATGCTCCAGCTTCTTGTGACTCTGCTGTTGGTATTCCTTCTGAAATCCTTTTCTCAATCTTAATTCGCATGGCTCACTCCTGATCTCCTTTAATCTCTGCTCAAATGTCACCTTACTAAAGGAGGCTTCTTTGACCACTTAAGTCTGTGCTGTCCCCCATTCCCCTTTTTTTCTTTATTTTGATTCACGATACTTATTCACAGTACTTATCATCTACATATTTTACTTGTTATTGTCAGTCTCTCACACTAAAATGTAAGGCCTGTGAGGAGCTCTATCAAAAAAAGTTCCTGGTACATAGTTGGCGCTCAATGAATATTTATTGAATTAATTAATGACTTCGCTTATCCCAAATGACTAACATGAACTCTGATACAGAGTACATGTTTAACCACGTTTGGTTAATGAAATGAATTACTAAGGAAAACTACTGAAAAATTAAAACACCAAAAAACCCCCAAAAGTTCTAGTTTTAGTTGCAATGATGATTGTATTCTGTGTCTTTAAATATGGCATCCCATCCTTATTCAGCAGTCTGATTATTGTAGTTTTAGCCACTTTGAAGACTACCCTAAAGCCAAAAGAAAGAGTGAAATGATTGTTGTGCAAAAAATAAATAAGCATATAAATAAATAAAATTGGGTTAAAATCCAGGCAGTTTACTCTGAAGTGAAGTTAACTTTAGGTCTTTTGGACATTTACTCTTAAGGAAGTTTGAATGTGAAGGACCAGCATGGTTTGTAGAAATTGGATAGTGTATCCTCAGTACCATGTTAGACATTTGTGAAAGTCCCCCCAGGTGGATGAGGACATTGTTTAGGATATTATCTGAAAATAAACCAAATATTGACTTTTTTCTAAAGTAAACATATTTTAATAACATATAAATACTGATTAAATAATAATTACCTATGTTCACATATTCATATTAGGAGAAAACATGAAGTAGATCTGAAAGCAATGTCATACTTGGGCAGATTGCTGTGTTATTTATATACCTTCTCTAACCTTAACTTACTCTAATTCAATCTAAGCATGATGTCCACCTTTCCTGCTCCCTCCATTTACCACCTGTGATAGGCAGAATAATGGCTTCCCAAAGAGAGCCACGACCTAATTCCAGGACATGTGAATATGTTAGATTACATGGCAAAGGGGAATTAGGCTGCAGATGGGAGGAGGTTATCAGCTGACCCTGAGATGGGGAGATTAGACGGTACTTATCCAGGTGGGCCCAGTGAAATTACAGGCATCGTTACTAGTGAAAGAGGGAGGCAGAAGAAGAACCAGAGAGATGGCAGTGTGAGACTTGGTCTGACCTTGCCGGCTTAGAAATGAGAGGAACGGGGACAGGAGCCAAGGAATGCAGGCAGCCTCTAGAAGCTGGAAAAGGGAAAGAAATGGATTCTTCCCCAGAGCCTGCAGAAAGGAATGCAGCCCTGCTGAAACCTCGAAATGAGTGAGACTCATTTCAGACTTCTGACCTCCAGAACTCTAATAAGTTTGTGTTGTTTTAAGCGACTAAGTGCGTGGTGATTTGTTACAGCAGCAAAAGAAAACTAACCCTACCTATTACATGAGAGTTCATTCTGATCTTTTTGCTAGGATAAAAATTTATATGTACTCCAGTGATTAGTACATTCGGCCCTCTGGATCTGCAGGTTCCACATCCATGTATTCAACCAAGCTCAGATTGAAAATATTTTTTAAAAAAATTTCAGAAACTTCCAAAAAGCAAAACTTGAATTTTCCAGTCTCTGGCAGCTATTTACACAGCGTTTACATTGTATTAGATATAAGTAATCTAGAGGTAATTCAAAATATATGGGAGGATGTGCATCAGTTATATGCAAATACCACGCCATTTTATATAAGAGACTTGAGCATCTGTGGAACTAATCCCATGAATTCTGACGGACTACTGTACTCGTATTGATTAGTTTCCATAGTAATCATGTTTGGAAACAACCCAGGGATATTATGTGACTAAAATGGATACTTATCTCTTGCATCAAGAGTGAGGGCCATAACACAATATACTCTGAAGTATAATAACTTTTTTATTGCATCAAAATTATGGAACAACTCTATTAAAATTACACCAAAATATAAAATGCAAAAAATGGTGGAAATTCAAGGAAAAGTTGACAAATCCACTACTACAGCAGGAGATTTCAACAGAGTCTCTGTAAATTACTGTTAGGTTAAGAAGACAAAAATTGTAAGGATATAGGAGATTTGAAAAAAACATAATTAACAGGCTTGATTTACCACATAGACACCTTTCTAAGCACATGCAGAACATTTACTTAAGTTGACCACCATGTACAAGGGTATAAAACAAATCTAAACAAATTTTAAAGGATTGGTATCATAAAAATCATATTTCTCATTATAATGCAATCAAAATAGATGTCAGTACTTAAAAGATAAATTCATAGGTTTGAGAATTCAAAAACATGCTTTTAAATAACTCAAGTTAAAGAAGAAATATCATATTTTTAAAAATATCTAATACTGAGTGATAACAAAAATAGTACGTCAAAACTTGTAGAACACAGTGAAAACTGTACTAAGAGGGAAATGGAGCCTTAAAAGCTGGAAATTAATGCTGAATTCAACTTAAGTAGTAAGACTTAAGAATAAACAAAAAGTGTAGGAAGGAGAAATAAAGATAAAAACAAAACTTATATAATAGGCACAAATATCAAATAGGGAGAATCAATAAAGCCAAAAGTTTGGTTTTGAAAAAAGTTAACATACCAGAGGTACAAATTAATAATAAGTGGGAAAGTTTTCATAAATAAATATACAGCTAAAATTAAAAAGAGAATACTGTCGACAAACTTTATGCTGATAAATTTAGTTCTATGGTCTGAATGTTTGTGTCCCCCTGCCTACACCCCATCACCAAATTCACGTGTTGAAATCCGAATGCCCAATGTGATGGTGTTGGGAGGTGGGGCCTCTGGGAGATGCTTAGGGCATGAGGGTGGAGCCCTCCTTTTGGGATTAGTGCTCTAATAGAATAGGCCCCACAGAGATCTGCAGCTCCTTCCTGTGCGCCTGCAATTCCGAGATGGTCTCTCTACACATTCTTGCCTCTCCCCCAGAGACAGAATGCTGCTTTTTGTGACTTGGTACTTGCTTGTCTGCCTGGAGAATGGTGGAGTATCCTCTGTTGTCCTTTTCTGCTTCAGGCTTAGGCAGGCCATGAACCTCAGGAGTGGTTTTTTTCTCAATAAACCTGTCCTCCTCCCCATAGCAGCTAAACTCTGCGGTGTGTCTTTTGGGGGATCTTGTGTGGGAAAGTATTTCCTGCTCCATTTCTAGGAGTAGAGGGGTTTTCCTTTCATTCTTCTCCAGCTGTGGTTTTAGCTTTTCACATGCACCGTGAAGGTGACAGGGTTTGCTTCCTTTCTTCCAAAGGCTTAAAACTTTTGTTTTATACAGAACAAGGGTCCAGGCAGTGCTTTTTTTCAGTTCCTAATGCCCAACATTTCTCAAAGTTCATTTCCCAAAGGAGAGGTGGCCACTTCCTTTCCTCTAGACTTGCACCTCCGAGGGAGGCTTTCTCTGCTCGGCCCCCCATCTTCCTGGTGGGCATCCAGTAGGAGTCTGTGGAGATGAGCCTGTGAGTGAGTGTGAACTCCCCTTGTGTCTGTGGCTCTACGTTAGTCACAGATGGCCTTTAACAAGTTATTTAAAATTTTAGCTGAATGTTTTTGCCTGCTCGTATGGCACCTATCTTACCCCCACCTCCTATTTTGCCACAGGTGAGTCAGGGCTCCCATCCCATCTCTCCTTAGAGGAACCTGTCTTTCCTGTTGCCAGGCTACTTGGTTTCCCTGTGATCTTAGCTCTCTGATGGGTTACAGAAAATTTTTTTTTTTTAGTTTATCCTGCTTTTTTTGTTGTTAGGGTCTTTCCATATGTTATGATCTTTCCATAATTTTACAGTCTAGATAGTATAGTGGAACTCAACTAGTTATTTTTAAAATCCAAGCTCACGTCTGTTCTCTCATCTCATTTTCCTTTTAACTCACCCTTTCTGCCCTTGGTTTGAACCTTCCATCTGAAAGCACTTTCATTGTCTTAGGCTGCATTTGCTAAGGAAACCAAATCTAACACATCTGCCTATCTTAAGTGCAAGCCCCAATGCTATGAAACTCCCGGATTTTCTCAACAAAATTTTCTAATCTCTCAAGTCTCACAGGATTTATCATTTACACTTGTTATAGCGCCTAAAACTTTCAACCTTGTATTATGAATATTTGTGCCTATGGTTTTTCTGGCACCAATTGGATGAAAATACCCAGATTCATTTATTAATTCCTTCATTCATTAGTCTAGCATTTATTGAGGACCTATCATGCCAGAGTTCTGGGGGAATGAGGTGTGACCAAAAGAGACATTGTACCCATCCTTGTGAAAATTGGAATCTAGCAGGGAAGACAGGCAGTGAAGATGTGTTGATTTGGCCAAAAAGTTCCTTTGGGCTTTAAGTAAAAGACACATTTTTCATTTTAACCAAGAACTTTATTGAACAACGTATTCATGGTTTTGTTCCACTACCTTCTGCCATTTTTCAGGCAACTTCATAATTCCATCTTCCCAAAACTTTTTTCTTTAAATTAATTAATTTTTAGCTGCATTGGGTCTTCATTGCTGCGCATGGGCTTTTTAGTTGCAGCGAGCGGGGGCTACTCTTCATTGCGGTGCATGGGCTTCTCATTGAAGCGGCTTCTCTTTGTTGCGGAACACGGGCTCTAGGTACACGGGCTTCAGTAGTTGTGGCACGCAGCCTCAGTAGTTGTGGCACGCAGCCTCAGTAGTTGTGGCGCATGGGCTTAGCTGCTCCGCAGCATGTGGGATCTTCCTGGACCAGGGCTCGAACCTGTGTCCCCTGCACTGGCAGGTGGATTCCTAACCACTGTGCCACCAGGGAAGTCCCTTCCCAAAACTTTTTATCTTTTTGAGCAAAGAACTGTTCCAGGTGCCTTTTACAGTCTTCCAGGGAATTGAAAGTTTTTCAATTAAGAGAATTTCATAAAGACCGAAATAAATGGAAATCTGAATCCATTGTCTGGTGAATACGGAGGATGAATCAGAACTTCCCAGCAAAGCTATAAGAGTTTTTGCCTGGTCATCAAAGAAACATGTGGTCTTGCAATATCCTGATGGAAGATTATGCTTTCTCTGTTGACTAATACCGGACGCTTTTTTTCAAGTGCTGCTTTCAGTTCGTTACATTGGGAGCGGTACTTGTTGGAATTAATTGTTTGATTTTCCGGAAGGACCTCTTAATAGAGGACTCCCTTCCAATCTCGCCATATACACAACACCACCTTCTTCGGAAGACCGGCCTTTGGGGTGGTTGGTGGTGGTTCATTTAACTTGCCCCACATTCTCTCCCATTCCACATTATTGTACAGTATCACTTTTCATGGCCCATCACAATTTTTTTTTTAAAAAATGGAACGTTTTCATCACTTTTAAGTAGAGAATCGCATGCAGAAATACCGTCAAGAAGGTTTTTTTCACTTATGTGGAAACCAAACATCAAAGCAATTAACATAACCAAGCTGGTGCAAATGATTTTCAGTGCTTCATTTGGATACTTTGAGTAGGTCGGCTATCTCCTGCGTGGTACAACGTTGATTGTTCTAATGTCTCAATTTGATGGCTATCAACTTCAAGTGGTCTACCAGACCGTGGAGCATCATCCAGCGAGAAATCTCCAGCAAGATACTTTGCAAACCACTTCTGACACGTTCCATCAGTCATAGCACCTTCTCCGTGCACTGCACAACTCTTTTTTTTGCATTTCAGTTGCGTTTTTACCTTTCTTAAAATAATAAATCATAATATGCTGAAAATGTTGCTTTTTTTTTTTCCATCTTCAATATTAAAATGGCTACACAGGGGCTTCCCTGGTGGCGCAGTGGTTGAGAATCTGCCTGCCGATGCAGGGGACACGGGTTCGTGCCCCGGTCTGGAAAGATCCCACATGCCGCAGAGCGGCTGGGCCCGTGAGCCATGGCCGCTGAGCCTGCGCGTCTGGAGCCTGTGCTCCGCAACGGGAGAGGCCACAGCAGTGAGAGGCCTGTGTTCCACAAAAAAAAAAAAAAAAAAAAAAAAAAAAAGGCTACACAAAAATTCACCAATTTTGATAAGTTTTTTAAAAATGCACACTCACATGACAGCTGTCACAATACAATCTAAGAAAATTGTTTTGAATGAAGTTAAAGACAACTAAGCACAACTAGAGCCATCGTATGGAAAAACCGAACGAACTTTTTGGTCAACACAATAATTAGAAGGTTACTGCGTGCTACAAATGCCATCTCATTAAATAACAATATTAATATAAATACTTACAAAATGAATAAATGAGTAGTTGAATAAATGTGTTAGCAATAATCCCTTCTCCACAACTTTTTCCCTCTTCTTTATATTACATTTAGCCTAAAATATAATGTTTCTTATGGTCCCTGTCACATTATTGAGAATTTCAGTGTATATAGTCCCAGGGAATATTTTTCACAAAACTTTTTCTTTGATAAATGGTAAAAAAGTACCTCTTTTTAAGTGTTGGGTTTTCATTACAGGACCACAGTTTTCAGTGCTTCATACTCTCTGAGAGCTACTAACATATATTAGAAGTCTTTTTTAATGTTCCACTGAATAGGACAAATATTTTGAAATTCACGTTTACTCAAATTCATTTCAATGACATAATTTAAAAAATTATGCCACAAAGGAGAAAGAAAGTAATAAGGATATGTAATGAAACTATATTCATAAGTAATTTATGTCATGAAATATAAGAAAATCCAATATCAGTGTGAAATTAAATCAGTATTAAATTGAAAAAGCAATTCAGTTACTTTTCCACTGCAATAGCCAGATCCGTTATTTTTACATTACTTTTTTTCAACTTTCAATATTGCATTTCTGAGGAAAATTTATTGGATAGGCTAATTTAACACTTCTGAAAAGACATTATATTCACTTTTACTAGTGAATATTCATGATTACATTCTTATTCACAAGGCAAATAATGAAGCATAGGCTCTAGAGTTAAACAGACTTGAGTTAGCATCTTGGCTCCAACACTTGTTAACTGTGACCTTAGGCATATTACTTTTCTAAGCCTTTTTTTCCTCTCATCTGTAAAGTGGGGGAAAATAAAACCTACCTTACAAGGTTGATATCTCTGTGTCTCCAGGATGAGTTGATCCCCACTCATATTGAATTTCCCCAAGAGCCTGACTGTCCTTCATTACAATGCAAGCACCACAATGTAAGGCAGAGATATTGCTGGCTTTGTTCAATACGGTGATATCTCCAGCTCCTAGAATAATGACTAGCATGTATAAGGTGCTTAGCTAGTATTTATCAGTTAAATGCATGTGATGTGTTAAACACAGTGCCAAGCACATGGAAAATACCCAGTAAATATCATTATGACTGTAATTGTTTTGTTGATTAATTAGCCTGACCAAAACCACATTTATCTTCTTGCCTTGCTGCTCCCACAGTTGTTCCATCTCAGTAAATCGGCATTACCTTTTTTTGGTTGCTTAGGCCAACAATTTTCAAGTCATATTTATTTTTCTTTTTTCTTAATACCTCACAAATCCATCATAAATCTTGGCTCTATCTTCAAAATATTGTTGGGAGTCACTCCTCCATGGGTCTCTCAAATTTCTGCATGTCTTATGAGCAAGACACTGACTGCCCTTTTTTCAGGACTATCTCCTCGAGGATGTTTAGCCAGTAAACAGCTTTGGAAGATATAGTGTCTCTCTCTGGAGCAAAGGGGCAGCCAAGCTTCCTGTCCAGTATAATAAAGATAATACCTCTCTCAGGAGTAAAGTGCAGGCATTTTTACTGCCCATTTTAAAAGATCCAGGTTCCCCAAGCTCAGGGTTCCCTTTCATGTAACAAAACCTACTGCATGGGTCTGTGGAAATTGGGGCTTGGGCCACTCACACAAAAATGCTGTGATTAGGACATAGAATCAAAAGTGCACATCATGGAAGGCTTTCTAGAGAAAATGACATGATATAAATGCTGGAATATAAGTAGGAGTTAGCCAGGTGGATTAGAAGAACGTGTAAAGGTCCAGTGCTAGAAAGAGCATGAAAACAGTAGAAAAGCCGCAGATGTTTCAGCAGAGCCAGAGTGTTGTGTACAAGGTAGAGAGAAGGAAATGGAGGAGGAAGGCTAGGGGAGCATATAAAAAAACTTTGAAGAGGTAAGAGTGTCCTGGGTATAAAAGGTCATGTATGCCATAACATGGAGTTTAGACATAATCTTGAAGATTATAGGGAACCATTGAAGGATTTTGAGCATGGATCTTTGCATCTTGGAAAGATCACAGTGGCAGCAGTATTGAGAACATTAAACAGGCAAGATTGGAAACACGGAGACCTTTTAAATCTCTGATTTAATAAACTGGCTTAGAGTTTTTGCGAAATTCAAATAGGGAATGGCAGAAGCAGGGTCAGATAAAGATTCAAATCTTGCAAAAGTTGTGATGTTTTCAAGTTTCCCCCTGTGTATTTCAAAGAAAAGCTATATTAAACCTTAAAAATATTTGCAAGGAAATTCAATTATGTTCTGATATTGTCTTATGTTGAATATAATCTTTTTTTAATAATTATTATTTATTTTTGCTGTGTTGGGTCTTCGTTTCTGTGCGAGGGCTTTCTCCAGTTGTGGCAAGCAAGAACCCCTCTTCATCGCGGTGCGTGGGCCTCTCACTATCGCGGCCTCTCTTGTTGCGGAGCACAGGCTCCAGACGCGCAGACTCAGTAGTTGTGGCTCACGGGCCTAGTTGCTCCGCGGCATGTGGGATCTTCCCAGACCAGGGCTCGAACCCGTGTCCCCTGCATTAACAGGCAGACTCAACCACTGCGCCACCAGGGAAGCCCTATAATCTTTTTTTGATATATCAAATATTCTTTTTCTATTTGTTTTTCCTTTTAAAAAAAATTCCAGGTGTTTTAGAGAAATTATTGGTCAAATATCAAGGGACACTTCCTCCTACTTGTCAGGATGTAAATTAATTACCTGGTTTGAAAGACTCAGAACATTGTGACAGAAATCAGAGTTCTTTACAATTTTTTTTTTTTTTTTTTTGCGGTACGCGGGCCTCTCACTGTTTGTGGGCTCTCCCGCTGTGGAGCACAGGCTCCAGACGCACAGGCTCAGCGGCCATGGCTCACGGGCCCAGCCGCTCCGCGGCATGTGGGATCTTCCCGGACCAGGGCACGAACCCGTGTCCCCTGCATCGGCAGGCGGACTCTCAACCACTGCGCCACCAGGGAAGCCCCAAAGAGTTCTTTAAAAAAGGATTTTTTCATTTCTCTTTAACATTTTCATTAAATAATAACCATGTATTATCTACACACTGGTTTCTCAGTTCTCTACTGGTGAGATTTCTCTCTTGGAACTGTCAAATAGTTTTATTAATGAATGCCTCTCCTGTCACAGAAATAGCTGGTAAAATGATGCCCATTTACAGTTAAACTCTGGACCTGATCTGGTCTCTGATTCCCTGGGTTGAGGCAGGTGTATTCAACTTAAGTGCCTCCCTTTTATATCTGAGATGATTGACAGTGAGAATGTCTGAGTACAACTTTTCCTTTCTTAATTTGGAGCACTGAAAGGTGGGCTTCCTCTATTGTTTACTAAAAATATTACAAAGTAACAAGTATGTAAAAATTCCCATGGCTGAGAAAGATAAGATTTTGAAGAGCATCTAATATTTTAATATCTTCCCCTTGCAGTAACATATCAGTTATTTCTTGGGAACAGGACAGGGCAGATCTTTGTCTTCTGGTGTCCATTCATCAAGTTCATCTTTTTCTCAGATGAGGGTAGAATTCTTAAATGACAAATAGCCAAGAGTCTTGGCTGGCAAGGTGGGAGTTTCTGAGGGCTCCCTGGGACCCCATACTCTGCTAGTGCCCTGATCCCGTGATGAAGTTAGATAATCCAACATCAGGAAGAGGATATGAAGAGAAATACGGATTAGAGAGCTATTCAGATGGTAGAATTGACAGGTTTGTTTGGTTAAAGAGACGGAAAAGACAACATTGACTGTCAGATGCAGGTAGTGGCCATCATTGAAGTGAGAAATACTGGGGGAAGGGGTTTGGGGAGGAGAGAGAAGATGAGTTCTGTTCTGGGCAGGCAGAGTTTGAGGAGCCTGAAAGACATCCAAATGGTCAGGCGCAGTTGGCTAAATGGTTCAGGAGTTTAGAAAACCATTTGAGCTAAACACTCAGATTTGAGAGTCATTAACATCTAAATGGCAGTTAAATTCACATATTAAGTGAAGTCATCCAAGGAGCATGGATAAAATAAGGTGAAAGAAGGGGAACATGTATATCTAAAAAATATCTACATTCAGAAGTGAGCAAACAGAACAGATTAACAGATTGAGAAGGCAGCCAGAGAGAGCACAGGAAAATTAGGAGTGAGGAAAGAGGTGTCATGAAACTAAGAAAGGTTCACAAAAGAGAATAATCAGCAGTGCCAAATGCTCTGGAGGTCAAATGAAATACACACTGGGATTATATCATATATGCTGCTCTGTAGACTACTTTTTTCTTTACAAGATACTGCAAAGATTTTTTTTCTTTTCAATAACTGAAGATCTGCACTGTAAATTTAAATAGCTACATGTAGCTGCTACATAGAATTCAAATGTGTGGGTGCACCATAATTTAGCCAATCACCAACTGAACCTTAAAATTATTCCCAATTTTTGCTTTTATAAAAATTTTTATGAATACCTTTGTATATAGATCTTGACATGCATTCACATATTTCCCTAGGTTAAAATCCTAGAATTGGAATTATTAGGTTGTCACCCATACCAGCCCTTGAGAGCTGATCCTTGCCTTGATTTATCTGTGTTTGTTACAAAAGCACCTGGTATTTGACAGAGATGTTTTGCAGCTGTGCTTTAAGAGATAGGCATGGTCAACCGCCCTGAACTGGCTCTGACTTGACCACAGGAAAGTGCTTGCACAAAGGAGACCTAGGTGTGGCTAAAGGTTACCTATGCTTCATTACTATGCTAACATTTCTGCTCAACGGGGGGGATTTGTATTCTGCTAGGCCTGAAGAAGTGTGTGCAAAGAAGCATGTAGGACTGCAAATGCCCCAGCTGCTCCTGGAAATGTCTACCCCTTTCCTAGAGCCCTATGACATCTTCCTCCCTTAAAATTCCCTTACTCCCTTCTGTCCCAGGAGAAGGTGTTTTTAGGGCACAAGCTCTCCCTTCTCCATTCCTTAATCAATGAATAAAGTTACTGCTGTGCTATACCGAACCTGGTTTCATTTGATTGGCATTTGCGACTCCAGGCAAAGAATCCATTGAGGGGTCACCGACCCCTTGGGGATCAGTAACACAGTCAAAATATCTACAGATTATTTACCAAATTGCCTTCCACTAATTTGCTCCAATTAGCTAAACTTAGGATTTCTGAATTAAACCAGGGAGACTGGAAAGGGGTGGGTGGTCACAAGCTAGTAATGCCACCTGATTCCGGGCAAAAGGAAATGAACATCCTCTCTAGAGAAAAGCGCCTATGGACAGAGTCTCCAAGGGTGAAGATCTACCAATCCTAGGGCCTGCTGCTGCAGGATAAATTGCTGCACTGACCAAATAGGAGGCAGCAGGCATGCCCTCCCCATTCTTGAGCAGTATGCGGGAAGCCGAGGCACATTCTCCGAGCCTGAGGTTGCACCATCTGGAGTCAGCATGCCAATTTAGGAAAATCCCTCATTTGAGAGGCGGGATTGTCAAGGAATGGTGTGTTTCTGGCTCTGGGCAGGGTATTTGCAGGCAGCTGCAGCTGTAGGGTAGAGAAGAAAGCCAGAAGACTGTTAGAAAAACAAGTTGCCCTGGGGCTGGGTAAATGGGAAAGAGAAAAAATAGAGCAGTTTTCAGGGAAAGAAGCCCTCCTAGAAGGTCAGCAAAAAAGGAAGAAATCCTTGAAGAAGACAATGAGGCAGAATGGCCTGGGGATGGGAAATTTGATTCCCTCTAGGGATCAGGGCCTTTGAACTTGCCATCCAGATTCACAGCCTCCCAGTCAAAGAAGGTGAGGGTGGCCAACCCACGCCTCTACCCTACCACCCACCCAGCGCTAGGGCCACCCTGCAAATCCGGGCCAGTCCAGAGCCAGATCACCTTGCTGGTTCTGACTGTTAGGACTAGAGGAGGATGAGGGTGGGACTTGGTCATCTATTCCCTCCCACCCCGACCCCTGGGGTTGCTGATGCTGAGGATAAAGGGGCAGGTAGTACTCCACTTACCGCACTTAGTTTGCGGACTTTTCGCTAAACCATGAGAGTTCATCACATTGCCCTGCTGACGGCTTTTACAATGGAGGGCCAAGTCTAACCAGAATGCAGTCCGAAATGGGCAAGAGTGGGTCGGACATTAAGCGAGCAGTCTCTGCCCTTGGCCCCTCTGCCCTGGCAGAAACCCTGGTTACCAGGGAAAGAGGGCCACAGAGGATGGCTGGAAGGACGGTTCAGATACCAATGGCTTCAGCTAGCTCTGCAGCTACTCGCCTCTGCCTCTAGATGTCGCCCTTGGAGTCAGAATAATAACTCCTGGATTCCCTGAGAATATAGGACTCCAACAATGGGACATGGAATCTATTGTACCTTGCTCCTCAGGGGGGATGAGAAACCCTGACTGATTGAACTTAGAGACACATCCCACCCCGAAACAGAAGGGCTGCAAGGTGGGAGTGAGGGGCAAATAACTGCTCGCTCTCTCTTCCTGTGTCAGATATGTAGGAGACCAGAGTTTAGCGGCTGGAATTATGGTACAGCAACTGAATCATCAGAGACTGAGACTTCTGAGACTGCAGAAGTCTCTTTGTTGCCTGGACAATAAACTAGTTTGGGTCAGGAGCTACCTCCAATCCCCAAAGGAGATGCTGCAACTTCTTATTGGCCCCAAGACCTCCAAGGTGCTGGACAGCTGAGTTTCCCAGAAAACTCTCTCTAAATAGCTGATACCTGCATCATCACTTCCTGGAAACTAAGTCATCTGTGTTTGCCCCATTGAGATTATTCTCATGCTTGCTCAATAAAAAAAGGAGAGGGGATGAAGGGGGTGTCTCTTCACTGCAACTTGGTTGTATGGCCCACAGAGATGTAGATCTCTATGAGGTGGAGGAAGAATTGAGACACTCAGGTCCTTGCTTGGTATCCTTGGCTTGTGAGTGTCGCCCCAGTAAAGCCTGTTTCTTACCACGTGATACTGCAAAATTCACCATTATCTACTTTACCACGCTGTGGAAAAGCAAAAACAAACAAAAGATCATAAAAACAGCCGGAGAGAAAAGTCTAACAAGAAATCAGAAATAGACTGACAGTAAGACTTCCTACTCAACAATGAATACCAGGAGAGGAAGAATATTTCCAAGAGCTGAGAGAAAATATCTATCTCAAATTGTGTGCCGAGAAAACCTTCTTTCATGAATGAGAGAAAAATAAATTTCTCTTGATAAGTAGACACTTAGAGAGTTTGTCACCAATGGATCTATACTTAAATTACACGTAAAAGCTGTACTTCAAAAAGAAGGAAAATTATATCAGAAGGAAGGTCTGAAAATGCAAGGAGCAATGGTGAGGAAAGAAAGTGGTAAACATAACTGAATATAAAACATTGTCTGCAAAAAAATAATGATGATAATAGTAATAGTAATAATGTCTAATTTAAGGGTATTAGAAAAAGACAACTAAAACATGGGGCAAGAATGGCATGCAAGGTGGCAGGGAGTTGACAGGAATCTAAGTGTTCCAAAGACCTTTTTCAGAGGGGAGTAAAGTTAACATATTAACTTTAGACTTCAACATATGTTGTTCTGTAAATATATTGCTTTGTATAAATCACGTCTTAACTAAACTTCTTTCCACAAGGAAAAATAAAATGTACATCTGAAAACTTAGGAAGTGTATAAAGCACAACTGTCTCCTTAATTCTGTCATTTATGCTCTCCACATGGAATTTTTTGATTACACATGCACACACACATGCACACAAGCATAATCAATTTTTTACTTTTTTTTTTTTTTTTGGTACGCAGACCTCTCACTGTTGTGGCCTCTCCCGTTGCGGAGCACAGGCTCCAGACGCACAGGCTCAGCAGCCATGGCTCACGGGCCCAGCAGCTCCGCGGCACGTGGGATCTTCCCGGACCGGAGCACGAACCCGTGTCCCCTGCATCGGCAGGTGGACTCTCAACCACTGCGCCACCAGGGAAGCCCTACTTTATTTTTTATTGAGGTATAGTTAACTTACAATATTATATTAGTTTCAGGTGCACAGCATAGTGATTCAAAATTTTTATAGATTATACCCCATTCATAGTTATTATAAAATATTGGCTATATTACCTGTGCTATAAAATATAACCTTGTAGCTTATATATTGTATACATAATAGTTTATACCTCTTAATCCCCTATCCCAGACAACAATGGAATGATATCTGAAGAGTCTACTGGTGGCTTCTTCATATGGGACATACTACGACATCTTGGGAAGCCCTTCCTAAATCCTAAGCACTCTCAATATATGATTACTGAGGTTCATCCTTCACCTGTTTTTTTCTCAAAGACATAACACTATTGAATGGTGCCAGTCATGGAGTATAATCGCAGTTGTGGAAGACTTTGTTCAAGGCACTTTGTACGTATGTATACTGCTATTTGCTGTCAGCCCAGCAGCAAATAACACAGATCTACTAAGTGTTCAAAGCCTTCCCACTCCCGCATCTCGTTCCTGCTCCAACATTCCAGCCGAAGCCAAGAGGACCCAGACGGGTCAAGGGTCTCAGGTAGAAACAAATGTAATTGAATGGTTTGTTTTGAGTTATATGGAGCCACACTTAGGCTCTCACCTCTACGCCATGTCCTACCTCTATTTTTGTCCTACTGGGTCATCCCAGAATTTTCTGAGAGGAGATTCTTCCTCATCAAGAAAAGAGGAGAATAAAATGGTTGGGTAAGGAAGAAATATGGAGAAGTGAAAAATGTAAAATATAAGGCATAAAAAATATAAATCAAACCATAGGTATCAGGAGTGAGATAGCAATATATCTAAAAAAGCAGCCAAGAAATAAGAAAGAGAGAGAGAGAGTTATTGGAAAATTAATGATGGCAAATATGAATCCACACCCTCAGATATACAAAATATTTACCTGACTTTATTTTTTAAAATCTAATTTAGTATGAGTTTGGTCCCAAGTTCCATGACCAGGTTGACAGAAAACTCAATCTCAATCATATTGGAACCCCCTAACCCCACCCCAATCTTATGAAGTACTCCAGGGAACTTACAAAATATTATGAGTAGCACTTCCCATCTTCAGTCCACCCTGGTTACTATTAATATTCATATCATCCTTGCTAGACGTTTGAAAAGGTATTCTACTTCTTGGGCATGTGAATATTTTTGACCTCTGATCAAAATCAGAATGCTAGGTGGTGACTGTCTTATCCTGGGCTGCTATAACAAAATACCATAGACTGGGTAGGTAAAGAACAAAAATTTATTTCTCAGAGTTCTGGAGGCTGAAAAGTCCAAGATCAAGCTTGGAAGATTTGGACCCTCCTCTTGGCTTACAGATAGCTGCCTTCTTGCTATGTCCTCACATGAAAGAGAGAGAGGGGGGGTGGGGCTCTGGTCTCTCTTCTTCTAAGGACACCAGTCTCATCATGGGGCCTCACTCTCATGACCTCATCTAAACCTGATCAGCTCCCAAAGGCTCTACCTCCAAATACCATCACACTGGGGGTTAGGGCTTCAACATATGGGTTTGGGAGGGGGGCAGAACCATTCAGTCCCCAACAGTGACCATGCAATCAACCTCCCACCCAAGTTCTGCCACCTTTCCCATTCAGCCTTAGGTCCCCACTCCCTGTGGAGCCTGCTGACCTCCAAATACTTCCAAGTCTTTAGAAAATCCACTTTCTCTCTTTCTGTCTCTCACTCCTCAAAATCATTCACTTCTCTCCATTTCTTGCTAATGTCATCTCCTCAAGTATTTCAGCCTTTTGGGAAACAAATGTCAGAAAAGGAGGTTGCCTATCCAGAGGCAAAGGAACATAGAGGATCTGGGGGATTGGGGAAAATGCTGAGAGAAAAACACAAATTAATATCTCAACAAATTACCCTTTCACGTTAAAAAGTCAAAGAAACCTTGTGTAATCTCAGCCAGGCTCAGCACCTTGATTAGGCAACAAACAGACCACATAGGAATAGGTGCCTGCACTTCCCAGACTTAAGAGAAAAGCAGTAATGAGTGGAGACCTCTGATCAAAATCCCCAATTCACAGTGTTCACAATGCAACAACCTCAGCAAGTGACTGACCAATCTTAGATAAATAGCCAGGTTCTGCAGTTGGTACCCAATGCATTACATATTAGCTATTGTCTACAATACATGTCTAAAATCTAGAAAGCTTGGAAAACTGAAAGTATTTTTGGTAATCATTTGGAAACAATATCTGGCCTGATATGACTTAAAACCCTTCATAGTCTTCATTTGCCTTATTTCATGCAAGCAGTCACATGTTTTGCTGGTAAGATAATAATGTGCTGGATAATAGGGTGTTGTCTCAGGGGATATTAAGGAGTATATGACCCATGCACCATATTTTCTTTATCAAATCAGAAACATTCTGAATTCCAAAAGATTAAGCCACAAGGGTTTTAGAAAAATGATTGTGGAACTTGTATACTTTGATCTTACTGGCTCATGCACAGAACTGTTCCACAACAGACTCCTAAAGTCACTTATTTCCAACCACAGGGACATATAACATTGAGCAGATGTGCAGGGTAATCACACTTGAGGTTGATTAACCTGAAGGCCTGGTCTGTCCTGAGGGCAGACAGGGAGCAATGAATCGTGAGGAGAGGTAGCCAGGGCTCCCTGGCTCTCTGTGTGGTGTGTAAGTCTGCTGGGCAAGGAAGCAATAAATCCAGGATAGTAATAACTCCCTCTCTGTGGCTGGGCTTTATTTGCACACTGGGAACTAAATTGGAACCTGAAGCTTTGTTCTATGTCCTTGAGATGGAAGTGAAGCGTAGGAAGAGACGGGAGTGGGCAATTGCTGTTAACCCAGCCTGAAGCTTGTTAGCAGAAAGGGAGCTTTGGGAGAACATAAATCTAGGTCTTGCGACTTATCAAGGGGTTTTACCAGGTAGAGACCACAAGCTTATTAGACCTTAGTTTTATATGACAAAGAAAATGTACTTGGGGAAAAGAAAGCAGTAAGGAAAGTGAAATAGGAAGGCACTTCAATAGGAAATGGTTTATTGCTTTACACGAGGAGACCAGGGGTAATACACAAAGAGGAAATTCTCTAAGAGGTAAAGATGCCGGCAAGAATCCAAGAAAATCAAGAAGAAAAGTACTTTCAACATTCATGGGCCTCCTTGCAGCTACTTCACAGTATGAAAAGACATCCAGGAGTTATTTTCACAGTTTGAGGAAGCATCCATAATGTGAAGTCTTTTTTGTATAATAAAGCATAAATATGAGCTGGTTCAAATGCTTTGGTAAACAGAAGAGGTGTAAATAAGAAAATAAACAAGTATAATTTAAAGTTATCTGTCACAACATATAAGAATCTGGATTCACATTATTTTTGTTGACTGGCCTGAGATGAATGGTGCCATGTAAATGGTAATAATGACTAATAAAGATGTGCTGTCACTATTCCTAGTTAGCCTTATAGAGAAGTAACACTCACCAATGCATCAACCAAATTTTCTGGGTGCAGACACCCACAGTATGGTCTGCCATCATAACAGACTCTTCTTCCTGAAAAGTCAAGGCTCAAGGGGAGAAGTGTGGAAGTTTAAAAAAATAAATAAGTGCGAGAAAGTCAGATGATTAAATTTGCTTTGTGTCATTACAAACAGTACTGGTGTCCTGAAGTGTCACATTTCGGTTCTTTCCTGTGTCAGAGCACAAATGTAAATTAGAGATGTTAGACAAGTGATAATACAATGGCCTCAGTGATCTTTCTTAAGTAATTGTTTCTTGCCTAAAGATTTCATTCAGGCATATTTCTCTCATTAATAAAAAACCTACAGAGATAAGTCTCATTACCCCTGCAGATTTTTGTTTACCTTCCTCTTTAATATGCTTCAGGATAATTCATTAGTTTGTTCATTGTTTTTCACGGGAACACTAACGAGACTAGCAGACTCGAGATCCTTTGTCTAGGAGACTGATGTCTTGGTAAGTTTTCATTATGCTCCGATCACTCCCACCCTTTGGTGGAAAATGCAGTGAGTTATGGGAGAGCTGGCAGAGATGTTGTATACAAGGCCTTCAAATGCATATATTCAATTCATTGTTCTGGGGGCTCCAGGGCAGTGGCCACAGAGGGGAGAAATATGCGTAGCATCTGTTCTCAAATGATTGATGAAGACCTTTGGGGAGGCATGCATGGGTACAACCAAGTAGGCAGAATAAGGGAGGCAAAATAGCAGACAATTTTACACCCGAGAAAATAACTATTTTTGAAATGTTAGAGTAGCCTGTCAGCCTTTACATTTTTTTTTTTTTTAGATTTGGAGGAAACTGGGGTGAGTAATTACAGGCAGTGACTGTCCTTGTCAAGATATTTCTGTAATTAGAGAAATACACAATATGTCTCATTTAGAGGCACCTCAAATAGAGCCATGGGGGCAGCCATCAGTTGGAAAAGGTTTATAAATTCGGAACAGTCAGACAACGGTGCTGAAGCTAAAAGCTGGCAATGTCCGTTACAGGAGAGGACATTCCGTCATTCTAAAGCATGGACCCTGCTTGAAAGCAAATCTGGACAGAGCAATCTGGAAAGAGAAATGGCTCTTGGAATCTGCAGTCAAATTGAAGGGAGGGCACAGAGGAAAAGCCTACTAAACTTCTGTGCATTAAATAGTCATTTTTAAATCTATTTGCTTTAAGTTAATGGAATAAAAAGTAGTTTGGAGGGGAGGAGAAAGATTCTTTCTTTAGACTCATAACACAGTTGGAATCAATTTTTGCTCAAGTGTGAATCTAATGAAATGGTTGAAGCGAGGTAGCTCGCTGTCTAAGCAGCGCTTTTATAGGCATCAAGCTGAAATCTTAACTGCCACACAATTTGGAAAAATGAGAAAACTTCACCCATGAAAGATTGTAGGAAACAGATATGTATGAATTAAGGTGCTAGTTGGAGGGACATAATCTTCATTGTTTAATTTCATAAATAGAGAAGCAGTTGGATGCAGCTGCCCCCTGGCATCTGGTCCAGATTTATGGGTGCCCAAACAGGCATCCTGAATTCTAATGAAGACATGTGGTCAGAATAACTGATTGCACAATCTTGTTACGTGTGGTTTTTGTTTTGCTTTTTTAATTTAGAAATATCCCTCTTATTCTTACCACACCAATGAAAGGAGCTTAAGAAAAAAACATATATTTATATTTTTATGTAATCACATGCTGAAACAGATTTTCAGAATATGTGAAAAGTCTAAGGAAGTTTGTTTCCTCTAAAACCAGGTAACATAGTCTTCCTTCCTCCTTCTCCACTTCCTTTTTTCCACTCTCCTTTCCTTTTCATTTTATATTTAGGATATGAAATCTCTGTAAGTGAAATGTGAGAACTATGTGAAAATTAGGCTAAAATGGAAAGCTGTATTTATTTTGTTTAAGAAAGCTTTACTCATCAGCTACAAATAGATGTGATTTTTAAATACTAGCACCATATCTTAGTCCAGATGTAAGAATAATTTTTTAAATTAATTATTTTTTTGTTGCTGCACGCGGGCTTTATCTAGTTGCTGCGAGCGGGGGCTACTCTTCATTGCAGTGCGTGGGCTTCTCATTGTGGTGGCTTCCCCTATTGCAGAGTACGGGCTCTAGACACACCGGCTTCAGTAGTTGCAGCATGCAGGCTCAGTAGTTGTGGTTTGCGGGTTCTAGAGCGCAGGCTCAGTAGTTGTGGCGCATGGGCTTAGTTTCTCCGCGGCATGAGGGATCTTCCCAGACCAGGGCTCGAACCCATGTTCCCTGCATTGGCAGGCGGATTCCTAACCACTGCGCCACCAGGGAAGTCCCCGGATGTAAGAATAATTTTAAAAGTCGTGTCTAAAAAGGAAAACCAAAGTATTAAGATGTCAATTGACTACATTGGAGTGAAAGTATCTGCCCACATGTGTAAATTTTCCCCTTCTTATTTAATGTTCAGTGTAATGGAGTCCAGTTTTCATTCCAGCTTGAGCCAATGATATCATAACCAGAACTCAGTGCTTGAGCATGGAGAATGTTACTTGATCACTTCTTGTGTACTGGGTTTGAAGAGGGACAGACTAGAGGCCAAGAGATGCATTAGCATCTCATTCAGCTCAGTTCTTGAAAGTCTGGCTCCCACTCCCATAGGCAATGAAAATGCACTTGAGAGCAACATTTCAGGATACTGGTGGCACATGTGTATTTCTGGTTTGCTGTCTAGCTCCTCTCAGCTATCATGCCAAAGAACTATCTTATATCAACCAGGGTGCTCATGGACAGTACTAATCACTGAACCCCACTCTGCATGCCAGGCAATGCTTTAAGGATGGGTGGCCTTAAGAGGCTATTTTTACTGGCCTATATTTAAGCACAGTAATTAAGGAGGTCAGGACTCAGAATTCTGGCTCTAGACAAGAGAGGTCATATTCAGCATTATACACTGTTACACACATGCTTTTATAAAAGGCCAGACTCCACAGGGAGCCTTCCTCAGAGACCAGTTGCTATACTGATAAACATCTTAGATGCGCTCACCAGAATAATAAGTACAACTTCACCCAGGCAGATAGGAGTAGACTGTAATCTGTTTCCTTATCTGTAAAATAAGCGTAGTAACCGCTCTCCAGGCTGCCTGACAGTTTCTTGTGCTAGCTAAATGAAAACATATGAGTTCGCTTCATAAAAACTAAAGCAGTAAACCAGTGATCTCAGCCACGTAGCCCAGAGACATGTTTGGTTTGATAGAAGAATGTGTTTCATGTTCTCTAATTTGGGTGCCTTCAGATGAATGATAGTCTCCAGCAGGTTTAACACCTGGTATAACATTAATTTATATAAACTGCCTGACCCTAAAGGCTTTTGACTTTGTAATTTTGCTTATGCAGATCTAAGATATTATTATTAACAGTGCTTTAAGAGAAACTTCTACTATTACAATGGTGCATGCATCAATGTCTAATAAATTTTAAATAAATCTCTTTCTATATCAACTGTAAATGCATCCCATCGGACTGTGAACTCACTGAGGAGAAATGTAATATCTTATTCATTATTATATCTCCAAAACCTAAGATAGTGTCTGGGCATTGTAAACGCTCATTAAGTATTTATTGGGCCTAATGGAGCCAGATGGTGGGGAAACTGGGTCATTGTAATAGGGTAGATGTTAAAGAGGAGCAGGATATGGAAATGCAAAAAAAGAAAAAAGTTCTAGAAGTATAAAAAGTGTGGAAGTAAGTGGTCAAGTAGAAATTGGGCTTCACTCCTTTAAAGAGAAAAGAACAATACTAAAACAACAAATACTGAGCACCGAGGGGACACTGGGACACATGCAGGATAGTTTAGACTCCAGAATATGAGGTTCCGAGAAGGGGAAATGGAGTAGGTATTTTAAAGACAAAAAACAGAACAGGGTCTGTCACATAGTAGGAAAGCCCATCTGAGTGTTGCTGCTTGGTGGGCAATACCTGAGCTTGTTGGCTAGGCAGGTACTAGCCTGGCTGGAGGTGGTCTGCTGCATATATGGGGATTAGGATTAGGATTAGGATTTAGGATTATGACGTCAGGTACCTCTGCCGCCCACTTAAGGTACGTGTCTTTGATCTGTATGCGAAGTGCCCAAGTTGGAGTTTTGTCACACAGTTCTGTCTGCGCAGGTGGCTGGGTCATGGCTTATCAGCCTCCAATCTTTCTCCTTCCTTCACCTTCACGTCAGCAATTCACTAAGGTCTTTGCTCTCCCTCAGGAGTGTAATAAGCCACAGCCGGGACTAGAGTAGACCTTACATGTGCCATACCCTGGACCATTGGTCTAGATGCATTTTGGCTTCCAGACTGCAACTTCTTCCTGCCTCAACTCTTATTACATTGGGTCTGTCTCTCCCTTAGATCCCCTGCTTGTTTTTCAAATTGAATTAAAATTTCAACTCCAAATATTCATGCTCATCTTCCCATGGAAACCTCCTGCTTCATTTATTCATGCCTACGCATGCCCTTTCTTCCATCAGGCTGTTCCTCATACCCTCATATTCCTAGTGAGTCGAAGCCTGTTCTGTATTTCATTTGCAGTGGTTTCCCCACTTTTCTTTACCGATCATTCGTAGTTTTAATTTAAATTAAATATTCTACTTTTGCAATGTGAGCTTCTGTGTGGTTTCATGGAAGTTCTGGCATAGGAATGCATTAACTCAAAAAGGCATTGCCCCAAGCATGGCCTACTTATCTGGAAAAATGGCCTTGTCATTTTGGAAAGGACACACATCCTATGGTGAGAAAGGGAAGGGATTCCTATTTTGGCCGTCCGTAAGAGGGTAGATGTAGCAAAATTGCCTCACCTGAAGCAGAGGTCCGTGAACCAGGGCCTGTTGGTCACGTTCAGCCTGCTGCCTCTTCTTGTAAATGAGGCTTTACTGGAACACAGCGACATCCATTCTTTCATATTGTCCATGGCTGCTTTCATGCTACAATGGCTGAACTGAGTAGTTGTAACAGAGACCATATGGGCTGCAAAACCTAAAATTAAAATTCAGTATCCAGTCATTTACAGATTGTTTGCTGACACCTGACCTCGAGTTTTCTTGATAATCTTAGCTTGTCTGGTCCCCTCCATTACATTGCAGCCTGCTTAAGCCCATACCTGTTTCCCTTGCTGCAACTTGTAATACATTCCACACAAGGAAAGAGTTGAATTTCTGATTGAATGACAAGCATTCATGCAAGAAACTTTTTTTTTAACATCTTTATTGGAGTATAATTGCTTTACAATGGTGTGTTAGTTTCTGCTATATAACAAAGTGAATCAGCTATACATATACATATATCCCCATATCTCCTCCCTCTTGCGTCTCCCTCCCACCCTCCCTATCCCACCCCTCTAGGAGGTCACAAAGCACCAAGCTGATCTCACTGTGCTATGCAGCTGCTTCCCACTAGCTATCTATTTTATATTTGGTAGTAGTGTATATATAAGTCCATGCCACTCTCTCACTTCATCCCAGCTTACCCTTCCCCCTCCCCGTGTCCTCAAGTCCATTCTCTACATCTGCGTCTTTATTCCTGTCCTGCACCTAAGGTCTTCATTTGTTTTTTCTTTTAGATTCCATATATATGTGTTAGCATACGTTATTTGTTTTTCTCTTTCTGACTTACTTCACCCTGTATGACAGTCTCTAGGTCCACCCACCTCACTACAAATAACTTAATTTCGTTTCTTTTTATGGCTGACATCTAAGAAACATTTTTTTTTTTTTTTTTTTTTTTTTTTTTGCGGTACGCAAGCCTCTCACTGTTGTGGCCTCTCCCATTGTGGAGCACAGGCTCCGGACGCGCAGGCTCAGCAGCTATGGCTCACGGGCCCAGCCGCTCCGCGGCATGTGGGATCTTCCCGGACCGGGGCAGGGACCCGCGTCCCCTGCATCGGCAGGCAGACTCTCAACCACTGTGCCACCAGGGAAGCCCTAAGAAACATTTTTAAGTGCACCAAATGAGCAGGAAAATCCAGAGATTATTTATATTTTATGTGGTGGAAAGGCTATTTCCATGCCTTTTCTTCTCAATACATTGATTCTTTTAAGTTTTACTCCACAGGGGCACCATGATAAAAGCATCTCAAACTCTATTGAAAAGTTTTCAGGAGACATAGCCTCTTTGAGGAAGGGGACTCTGGGTCACTGCACCAGCCTCTGTCCTACTGCAGTGCTTGGCACAGAGGAGATGCTTGACAGATATTAGTCAAATGAGTGATGAATAAATGAGTTTCCTCTTCTGCAAATAACTTTGTTTAAAACATGTTGTTTGAAAACATATGTAAACTTGAATTTCACAATGTTCATAGCTAGACAGTTAATTAACTAACACGCAGGCATATGTTTGTTTGGAGAATGCCAACATATTTTACAGGGAGATCATCTAAAAAGCAAGCACTGGTAAAAGAAGCCCATCAGGGCAATTCTCTGTGTTATGAAGACCCCTCCAAATAAAAGTATGATGATCAAAATGAACATTGGCAGCCTCCATTTTAAAAACAGATTGTGTTTCAGAATTACATTTGTAAGTCAAGACTTTGACTTACATTTTCTCATAGAAACAATCTTATAAGGAATGGCTAGATTCTAGTCCAAAGAAACGATTGTGGCAAGCAGGCTTTGGAGGAAAACAAACCTGGGTTCAATCAATCCTGGCCATGTCACTAAACAGCTGACTTGGGCAAGTTATTCTCCGTTGCTGAGCTTCTGGGGTTTGTTTTTGCTTCTGCTTTTGCTTTTGTTTTTAAATCTGTAAAGTGGGAAAAAATAACACAAGGATTTTGGGGAGAATTAAGTGTCATAATAATATACATGAGTTGACTTTCACAATTCCTGGCACATATTAAATATTTTAAAAATTTAGTTTCTCTTTTGCTAGGTAGTAGTGAAATTTATACTTGAAACCCTTCCTTCCTTTCGGCACTCCTCTTTCACCTCTAGTACTCTCACGCCCCTAGAGATCAGTGATTTAAATCCTTTTCCAGGTCGATCTCAGTTCCCAAAGTACTCCAAGCTCCAGAATAATAAAAAGTCTTGTTTCTCTAATGCATCTCATCTTGCGCAGGTGTTAGAAAGCAGTCAGTGAATTTCCTTACACTCCAGGGTTAATGGCTCACCACTCTTTTACTCTCCCAAGATTGTTAATGTTTTCGAAAGGGACTACTAGATCACCCAGATGAATCTCTAGCAGTCAAATTAAAATGCAGGCAGAGGAGAAGTGCCATTCCGTTTCACCTCTTGAAATGATCTCCCCACTTTTCACCCTAGTGGTGAGGTGGGAGGCTGCTGCCGGGGTCAGTTCTTCAAAGTCTGGGTTTCTGTGAATAAAGAGGTCTGGAAACACCCTGAAATTGTACATGAGTAAACAGAGGTACATTGTTCTGGGGAGAAAGTCTTCAGCTTTCATCAGGTCCCAAAAGTGATACCTCGTGAGTCCAGAATGGTTAAGGATCTCTGCTCTAAACTGTATCTGATTTCACAGTTTCTCCCCTGCCTGTACTTCTGAACCCTTAGATGCTCTAAACACTCAAGATCTGATTGTCTTCACCTCAGGAATCTGAGAACTCTTAGTGACTGAGCAAGGGGATGGCAGGCAGGATAGGAATAGCACTGGCTATTTTCTCCATAGGAATTTTTTAAGACATTTTTCCTTATAAAAGTGAATTCTCACTAAAGACAATTTAGAAATTAAGGAAAAATGGAAAGAAAAAACAGGAGAAAAGCACTTGTTCTAAGCATATGTGCAAATTGCTAGCTGTGTGATTAGCTTAGTTTCTTCACTTATTATTCTAGCATTTTTACTTAATTTTTTTCAGAACTCATAAAGCATTTATTTATTGAATGCAGAAGAACATCGCATTAGTAAAACATGATGTGGTAGAGATTTCATATACTATTCAGAATTAGTGTATTTTTTCCAGCTTTATTGAGGTATTATTGACAAGTAAAAATTGTGTTTATTTAAGGTGTACAACATAATGATTTGATATACATATACATTGTGAAATGATTACCACAAACAAGCTAATTAACACATCCCTCACCTCACATAATACCAGCATCATATGGTTGTCATTTATGGATAAAATACAGTTCTGGCACATGGTTGGCACCAATAAATATTAGTTATTTTGTTATTCTCATGCCTGGGTTTCATTATCTATAAGATTGAGATAGGGACTTCCTTCCTTGGTGGTCCAGTGGTTAAGACTCCGTGCTTCCACTGCAAGAGTCACAGTCAGGGAACTGGTCAGGGAACTAAGATCCCACATGCTGCGAGGCATGGCCAAAATAAATAAATAAATAAAAATTTAAAAATTAAAAAAAAAATCTAGTTAATGATAACTACATTTCAGCTATTGTGGAGATTAAAGATACACCTGTATAACACTTGACACATAGCTATTATTATTTTGGTTATTAGTATCATTATTATAACTCTTTATAACTATAACTTTAATACCAGCACAATATCCCATTGATATGAAGGCACTGTCTTTCACTTAACCATTCCTCCATAGCCGGCATATAGGTCTGGAAACATCCTTGGTCGTTTTGCAGGGAGAGGGGGCAGCAGCTATATATAATTTTGTATTTAGGCTTATTTTCTTAGTATATAGTCCTAGAAGTGAAAAGTAGTGTTCAAAGTACTTTATTTTTAAAGGTGATCTTATTTAAACTTATTTTAAAGTATATTCTTTTTTTTTTTTTTTTTTTTTTTTGCGGTGCGCGCTGTGGCCTCTCTCGTTGCGGAGCACAGGCTCTGGACGCACAGGCTCAGCGGCCATGGCTCACGGTCCCAGCCGCTCCGCGGCACGTGGGATCTTCCTGGATCGGGGCACGAACCCGCGTCCCCTGCATCGGCAGGCGGACTCTCAACCACTGTGTCACCAGGAAGCCCTAAAGCCCTAAATATTCATATTTTAATGATTTACTATATGTTGTCAAATTAGTTTTCAAAATTGTATGATATCACTTATATATGAAATCTAAAAAATAATACAAATGAATGTATATGCAAAGTAGACGCAGACTCACAGATATAGAAAACAAACTAGTGGTTACCAAAGGGAAGAGGGAAGGGGGAGGGGGAAATTAGGGGTATAGATTAAGAGGGTCAAAAACCCCAAAACTGTTGCAACAATTTGCCACTGCCAGCAATGTATAAAAGATATACTTCACATCATCTCACCAGCAACAAATACTGCTTTTAAGAATAATTTCTCTTGGGCTTCCCTGGTGGCGCAGTGGTTGAGAGTCCGCCTGCCGATGCAGGGGACACGGGTTCGTGCCCCGGTCCGGGAGGATCCCACATGCCGCGGAGCGGTTGGGCCCGTGAGCCATGGCCACTGATCCTGCGCGTCCGGAGCCTGTGCTCCGCAACCGGAGAGGCCACAACAGTGAGAGGCCCGCGTAATGCAGAAAAAAAAAAAAAGAATAATTTCTCTTAATTTGATAGGAAAAATGATGTCTTGTAGTTATTTTAATTTGTAATTGCCACTTATTGATAACAGAATTCTTACCCATTTGTTGACCACCTTCAGTTATTCTTTTGTAAATTGTTTAAATGCTTTGTTCACACATTTAATATGGTCTTAATGTTTTTATTATCAACCTCTACATCAATTTTCTTTTTTTTTAGAGATTTGTCAGTTTAATAGATTAACCTAAAGAAAATAATAATGTAATCACACTTCTGTAGATGCAGAAAAAGCATTTGCTAATAATTAGTACCCAGTTGTAGTTTTTGTTTTTATTTTTAATTTTTTACCATATTTACATAGTAAGAATTAGGCGTTTGTTTTGTTTGGTTAATATTTTACCTCTACTTCTTATTTATCTTTTAAGTCTAATGGAGTGGATTTTTAAAAATAAATGTATTTATTTTATTTTATTATTTTTGGCTGTGTTAGGTCTTCGTTGCTGCGCTCAGGTTTTTCCCTAGTTGTGGCGAGCGGGGGCTACTCTTCGGTGCAGTGTGCATGCTTCTCATTGCGGTGGCCTCTCTTGTTGCGGAGCATGGGCTCTAGGCACGTGGGCTTCAGTAGTTGTGGCTCACAGGCTCTAGAGCGCACTCTCAGTAGTTGTGGCGCATGGGCTTAGTTGCTCCGCGACATGTGGGATCTTCCCGGACCAGGGCTCGAACCTGTATACCCTGCATTGGCAGGTGGATTCTTAACCACTGTACCACCAGGAAAGCCCTAGAGTGGATTTTTTAATGGCCAAAGTAATTTTTTTTATGTAGTTAAATAATTTCCATCCATGTTTTAAATTTAGTATTCCTCCTCCTTCCAGAAATATCCCATTCCCAGTTCTAGTTTTTTTTTTTTAATGGTTTGAAATTTGTATGCGTGGCTCTAAATGTACCTTAAACTTATGTTTATATATGGCGGAGAAGTAAGAGTCTAAATTGTGGTTTAAATTACTAACTCACCATCTCAGACCATTTATTAAATAATCCTCTCTTTTCCCAATTAGATGTATCATTTATAAAATGGGTGCCTAAGAAGCAAGGACCAGTGGTAGAGTTTAAAATATGGAGGGTTCTAGAGATCCCAAATGTAACTACCTGCAGGGATAGGCAGGTAACATGAAACATAAAGTGACTGTGACTATGGGGTCTGGAGCAAAGCACAGACTTCCTGCCCTTCCTAAAGACATTCAAATTCAAAATGCTGGATCTGTCACTTTCCCTTTCAAGTGAAAAATGAGAAGAGAGAACCTTCCTATCTCACTTGCAATGTTTAGGCATATTTTATACTGAAAAGTAAAGAAACTTATATGTTTAGAGATAATGAGTTGAAATTAAGGGTTTTCTTAGACTCTTAGTCATAGAGATGTTCAGGATATTACCTTCTACAAGGTCACAAAAATGTTCTACCTGAGAACCTGAGCTGACTGAAGAGTCTTCAGGCCTCTGGGACTTGCCACCCCTATCTGACACCCCCCCAATCCACCAAATTTTCTGGAGTCTGTGATCGGGAAGCCAAGAAGACTGGATATGAAGTTACCCATTTTCCGTGTGGCCAACCCTGAGCCACATTTCTCCTGGGCCTGTGTCACCTGGCAAGCTGTGCTCAGTCACAAAGGGCAAATCTCCATCCTGATCAAATTGGCCTGTGTATCAGACCTGAGATAAAAGAGAGGGGTTTGCCATGGCTTTACAAAGGACAAGTCATTCTACGTTGCATAAAATGTGGTGAGTGCCAGGGGAAACCTCCAGAGGAAAAACAACTTCAAACGGAAAGACCAAAAACTGGAATGAAAACCACATGAAAAAATAACTCTGTTGTCTTGCTGATATTGGAGGATTAGGGGAAGGAACATATTTACCTGATTGGAATGCTTAAGCAAGTTCCTTTATTCATTCATTCATTCAACAATTATTTCTTGAGCTGCAACAACTGTCCTCGCCTGTGGTATGGGAGATAACAGGAAAGAGTATCTAAATTTTTTTCTTTAGGTGGTAAAAATGTAAGTGGAAGATTGACAATTCACAATATAGTGATTGTTTTATAGGGAGTATATCTCAAGGTTTGATGCGAGTTAGAAGAGGAACGTCTAAGTCTAGCTGGGAAATAATGGGAGCTTTTTCAGAGGATGATGCTTCTGTGCTAATACTTGAATAGAAAAGAGATTGTCATCACTGACTTTCCAGGGCTTTATCTATTTGAAACTAGGTGCCAATTATTAGCATGGAAGGACTACTTCCTCTCCCAAACCCCAAATAATCAATACTTTAGTGAATTTCTTTTTGCTTATGTATTATTTTCTTTGGACTGTTTTATTTTAAATCAGAATGTGTATCATATAGGAGTAACTTCAGCTGCATATAACAACCAAACCAGATTAGCAACGTATCAAATTTTAAAAATCATATGGGGGAGGGATGGATTGGGAGTTTGGGATTAGCAGATACAAACTATTGTATATATACTCTTTTTCATATTCTTTTCCATTATGGTTTATTATAGGATAATGAATATAGTTCCCTGTACTATACAGTAGGATCTTGTTATTATCCATTCTATATAATATATATAGAATGGATAAACATATATATATACACACACACATCACTTTGCTGTACAGCAGAAATGAATACAACATTGTAAATCAACTATACTTCAATAAAATAAATTTTTAAAAATCATAAAAGTGGCTTAAACAAAATAGGAGTATATATCTTTGTACTTCTTTCTCTTGTAAGGAAGTCTGGAGGTAGGAAGGTTAGGGTTGATATGGCAGCTACATGGTTGTCAGGGGTCTTGGTTTCTTCTGTTTTGCTGCTATATCATCCTTGGTATGCTGTTTCATGGTTCAAGATAGCTGTCAGAGTTCCAGCTCTCACACTTCAGCCAGCAGGAAGAAGGAAGGGAGATGGAAGGAGAGCTCTCTCTCCCTTTTAAGGATATTTGGTTAAATTCCATAGATAATGCAGTTTACATCTCATTGGCCAGAACTTTGTCACAAGCTTAGAACAGGAGGCAAGCGAGGCTGGGAAATGTTGTCTTTTATCTAGCTAACAATGTGTCAAACTACAAATTGAGCTTGTTACTGAGGAAGAAAGGGTGAGTTGATATTGGGAGGCAACCAGCAGTATCTGCCACAGATTGTCAATTCATCTGGACTTGAACACATACTACCTGAAGACCACATCACAGTCTCCCATAGCCCCAGAGGGGCAGCCTGGTGGAGCAAGGCCAGTAGAGTAAAAGTTTTGTGAAAAGTGGATTCTGTAGAAAATAAGTTTGGGAAAAACTGTGTTACAAAGTTAAACAGGTTTCTTTATTGCAGGATTTCTCAGAATCATTTATTTGCTAATGTCCATTAGGCATCTCTAAAGGGTACCAGTGGAGCTCTATAACAAATTTCCCAAATATATTTAACAAGTGAATAATTTATTTTAAAAAATCATTTCTTCCCAGGAGTTTTTAATGGGCTTAATGTTCCACAGGACATATTTTGAGTAATGCTGATCTAGTGGAAAGATTAGGGCTTTGCAGCCAAACTCAGATATAGTAAATACCTGCTCTTTTGCTTACTAGTAGTGTATCTCTTGCGGTTGCCTTTGAATATAAAATCAAGTAACATTAGAATTAATCCAAGTTTAGTGCTGGCAAATAGCATGCATGGTTTTTTTAATGAATAGACTTTAATTTTTAGAACGGTTTTATTTTTTTTAATTTATTAAATTTTTTATAAATTTATTTTGTTTATTTATTTATTTTGGCTGCGTTGGGTCTTCATTGCTGCACACAGGCTTTCTCTAGTTGCGGTGAGCGGGGGCTACTCTTCGTTGCAGTGCACGGGCTTCTCACTGCGGTGGCTTCTCTTGTTGCCGACCGCAGGCTCTAGGTGCGCGGGCTTCAGTAGTTGTGGCACGCAGGCTCAGTAGTTGTGTCTCGCGGGCTCTAGAGCACAGGCTCGGTAGTTGTGGCGCACAGGCTTAGTTGCTCCGCGACACGTGGGATCTTCCTGGACCAGGGCTCGAACTCGTGTTCCCTGCATTGGCAGGCGGACTCCTAACCACTGTGCCACCAGGGAAGCCCGATAGAATGGTTTTAGATTTACAGAAAAATTGAGCAGCTAGTGCAGGGAGTTCCCATATATCTTCTTTATCAAGTTTCTATTAGTAACTACATTAGTATGGTACATTTGTTATACTTAATGAACTAATATTGATGCATTAGTATTAACGAAAATCTATCATTTACTCAGGTTTCCTTAGTTTTTACCTAATATCCCTTTTCTGTTCCAGGATCCCATCTAGAATATCACATTACATTCAGCCGTCACGCCTCCTTAGGCTCCTCTTAGCTGTGGCAGTTTCTAAGATGTTCTTTGTAAAACAAAGAGTTTTAAGGAGTTCTGGTGAAGTGTATTGCAGGATGCCCCACTATTGGAACTTGTCTGATGTTTTTCTCATGATTACATTGGGGTTATGAGTTTGGGGGAGGAAGATGACAAAGGTAAAGTCCATTTTCATCATACTATGTGAAGGTACATGCAATCAATATGATTTTTTTTTTTTTTTTTTTTGTGGTACGCGGGCCTCTCACTGTTGTGGCCTCTCCCGTAGAGGAGCACAGGCTCCGGACGTGTAGGCTCAGCGGCCATGGCTCACAGGCCCAACCACTCCGCGGCACGTGGGATCTTCCCGGACCGGGGCACGAACCCGTGTCCCCCGCATCGGCAGGCAGACTCTCAACCACTGCGCCACCAGGGAAGCCCCAATATGATTTTGACTGGTGATATTGACTGTGATCACCTGGCTGAAGTAGTGTTTGTCAGGTTTCTCCGCTGTAAAGTTACCCTTTTTCCCCCCACTTTTCATATTGTACTCTTTAGAAGGAAAATCTCTAAGTGAGGCACACATAAGGAGTGGAGTTATGCTCCCCCTCCTTTGGGGTGAAGAAGCTACATAACTTATTTGGACTCCTGCATGGGGGATTTGTCCCTTCTCACTAGTTTGTTAGTTTATTTATTCAATCATTGATTTATATCAGCATGGACTCACAAATACTCATTTAAACTTTGGGTTATCATCCAACAGTATTTTGTTGCTAAAATTGGTCCCACTTTGGCCATTAGGAGCTCTTTTACTTGGATCCCCTGCCCCCTTGACATAACCCCATTGATATGGGTTGTTCTGTTTTATGAATTTCCTTACTTTCTGGCACTACAAGATGCTTTAGGCTTATCTTCTAATATTTCCTGCCCCAGTTCTAGAAGTCCAGTCCTTGAAGCTATCTCTTCAAGGGTCTCTGTTCCTTTTATCGGAGAATGGTGTTAGAAATCCACACTGAGTGCTAGATGTGCCTGTTGCTGTAGGAGTGTCATTTCCTCAAGTCTCTGTCAGCTGACAGACCAAAGAAATATATATGTGCATACTAACCCACGTATATACACATATCTGTAAATATTTCTATATGTAGCCGTCTTAAGTATATGAAGTTAACATGAGTTCTTAATGATGTTTCCAACTCTGCTCCATCACCACAGGATCATTCTAACTTTCTCCCCTTGCTAATCTGTAAATTTCTACATCAGCAGTAAGAAATCTGGCTCCCACCATCTGCCATTCATTTACTTAATTGTCTGATTCCAGTAAACATGTATAGTAATCTTTGAGTTGTTAACCCACACTCCTGAGGGAAACAACTTTATAGACTAGAGTACATTACTTATGCATGGTTCCTTTTGCCTTTCATCTGACATTCATTTCCAAAGTTACTGAGGTCAGTACCTTTCCCTGGACTCCCTTCAGTGAGGTTGTTTCATGCATTTGTAATACAATTAGATTCTCTTGTCACAGTCTGCATTTTTCCTGGGATCTTCCAACCTCCTAAATGATTTTTTTTTAATTTGTCTACATCAAAAGTCACTCTTTGTATTGTAGAATTCTGTGGGCTGTGACAAATGCATAATGTTGTGTATCCACTATTACAGTACCACACAGAATAGTTTCACCACCCTAAAATTCTCCTGTGCTTCATCTATTCATTCCTTCTGTTCTCCCCTGAACCTCTAGCAACCACTGATCTTTTTTGTTGTCTCTATATTTTTACCTTTTCCAGAACATCATGTAATTGGAATATAATTGCAGAAAATCATATAATTAGAATCATAAGATCTGTTCATACTCACGTCTTTCACTTAGAAATACGCCTTTAAAATTCCTCCACATCTTTCTGTGGCTTGATAGCTCATTTCTTTTTATTGCTGAGTAATATTCCATTGCTTGGATGTACCACAGTTTGTTTACTCATCACCTATTGAAGGACCTCTTAGTTGCTTCTACATTTTGGCAATTATGAATAAAGCTGCTATAAATATCCCTGTGTGGGTTTTTGTGTGGTCATATGTTTTCAACATGATTGGGTAAATACCTAGGAACAAATTACTGGATCATATGCCAAGACTATGTTTAGCTTTGTAAGAAACTGTCAAACTGTCTTCCAAAGTTTTTATGCCATTTTGCATTCCTACCAATGATGAGTGAGTGTTCCTGTTGCTTCACATCTTTGCCAGTTTAGGGTTGTTTAATATTGTCATTTTCTTTTAAAATTTCACCCATGCTAATGGATGTGTAGTGGTATTTCAGTGTTGGTTTTTTTTTTTTTTTTTTTGTGGTATGCGGGCCTCCCTCTGTTGTGGCCTCTCCCGTTGCTGAGCACAGGCTCCGGACGCGCAGGCTCAGCGGCCATGGCTCACGGGCCCAGCCGCTCTGCGGCATGTGGGATCTTCCAGGACCGGGGCACGAACCCATGTCCCCTGCATCGGCAGGCGGACTCTCAACCACTGCGCCACCAGGGAAGCCCGCTATTGACTTTTAACATAATTATTTTATTCTGAAATTTACCTAATTATCCAGGCTTTTCTGATTAATTTCTTCTAAGTATTAACTCTTCCATTCACTAAAGTTTTTTTTTTTTTTTCCTTCCTGTAGAACAGCTAGAAAATAATATAATCTATGTGTAAGGATAAAGACTGGCTAAAATTGTATGAGTAATAGAAGGGTAAAATCAGACCTCCACCTCCAAAATAATCTACTTCTACAATATTCGGTCATTAAAAATAGGAAGATAGAATTAGAGTAATCCAAAAGATTCAAAAAGGCATTTAAAAAAATTGCTTTGCACAAATAATAATAATTTCACTATAGCGCCTTCATTGTAAAGTCAAAGGAATAGAGAATAAATGGTAAAATTCCAGGAACAGTTGATAGTGGCAATTAATATTCCTAACAACCATCATATAGCTATAAAATATTACTGGTTGTTATAGCTAGTATATAAAATCCAATTGACTTCCTCAGAATTAGTGTAGTAATGTCATTATAGTCTGAAATCATGTTATAAAACTAATCATGCTGTCCTAAATAAAATGAGAATTTGCACCAGAAAAATTCATCCATTTACTTACGTTTTGCATTTGACTTAACTCAAATGCCTCCTATCTAAATTGTACATCACATAGTCCTATCAGTACAAGCTTAGTAAGAAATTGAAGCATCAGCCAAGGTGCCATCTACAGGATATCATAGAAAATGCAAAGATTATCTATTGTGGGACTATCTGGTTAACAAGAAACAATCCCATAGGCTACTTTCTGGGATGGGGGACATGTAGGATCAAGGTCTCATAAGGCAAAGCAAAATACAGAATCAAAGGAGTTAGTTAATTACTTCTTTCGAGTTGACTGGATGGAGTAAACTGTATGGTTCAAGTAATGCATTAGCATTCTCATTTGTACATGACTTTATAGTTTTCTATGCACCAAATCAAATGAAAAAAAATGTTGAAATAAAGGCTCTCAAAACAAGGAATTAAGAGATTTGGCTCCAAATCCAAATGCCACTTACTAGTTTTGTAAACTTGGATTATAATGTTTAAAATTGTGGGCTCTGGAGGCCAGCTCTCGGATTTGAATTTTCTACGTTTCTTTCTCCCCCAGTTCTTCTCCCTTCCCTCAAGTCTACCTGTCTTCTAGTTTCTTTCCTATCAACATGTCCTTTAACTTCTTTCCTCTCCCTCCTGTTTCTCTCTCTTTCATCTCTGCCTTCCTTTTTTCTCCTTTTTTTCCCTCTTAGTCACTGTTCTCTGTCTTTCTCCTTACATTTCTGAAATATATTCACAAGTTGCTCTTTTCAACCATTCACCAAATGTTAATAAAATAGTTAAGTATATACAGTTTCAGGTCTTTCGTTAATGTTTTTGTTTTTCTCCCTTACCACTAAAAACTCATGTTACAGAAGTCAATTATGGAAGTGGCTACAGGCAACAGAATCTCAGAAAAATGGAGAAAATCTGGAATGGGTTATCTGAACTCATTGGACCTGGTGGCTCCTAAAATCCAGCTAATAACAATAGGTAGATTCTGGCATCACACAGCACACACATAGTGGCAAAAGAGCTAATTAAGTTAGGTAATAACAATTAACACCTACAGCCACATGGAATAAAATGCCCATTGAAGGCAATACTTTGAGTGACCATGTAGCTGCTACCATAGAAAAAAATAGGAAGGTTGTGAGGGACTTAAGGGCTGTAGGATAAGCTGTTTGCTTCTAATTGCACTGGGTAGCTTAAAGAAAGAGAATAAAAGCCTCAACTTATTAAATTCCCAACTCACAGAAAACCATGGAATGTCCATAGTTAAGACATAAAAGTCTCTAATCAAAAGTAATTACAGATTATTCAACATAGTACTGGAAGTCCTAGCCACAGCATTCAGAGAAGAAAAAGAAATAAAAGGAATACAAGTTTGAAAAGAAGTAGTAAAACTCACTGTTTGCTGATGACCTGATACTATACATAGAAAACTGTAAAGATGCCACCAGAAAACTACTAGAACTAATCAATGAATTTGGTTACTGGTTGTTATAGCTAGTATATAAAATCCAATTGACTTCCTCAGAATTAGTGTAGTAATGTCATTATAGTCTGAAATCATGTTATAAAACTAATCATGCTGTCCTAAATAAAATGAGAATTTGCACCAGAAAAATTCATCCATTTACTTACGTTTTGCATTTGACTTAACTCAAATGCCTCCTATCTAAATTGTACATCACATAGTCCTATCAGTACAAGCTTAGTAAGAAATTGAAGCATCAGCCAAGGTGCCATCTACAGGATATCATAGAAAATGCAAAGATTATCTATTGTGGGACTATCTGGTTAACAAGAAACAATCCCATAGGCTACTTTCTGGGATGGGGGACATGTAGGATCAAGGTCTCATAAGGCAAAGCAAAATACAGAATCAAAGGAGTTAGTTAATTACTTCTTTCGAGTTGACTGGATGGAGTAAACTGTATGGTTCAAGTAATGCATTAGCATTCTCATTTGTACATGACTTTATAGTTTTCTATGCACCAAATCAAATGAAAAAAAATGTTGAAATAAAGGCTCTCAAAACAAGGAATTAAGAGATTTGGCTCCAAATCCAAATGCCACTTACTAGTTTTGTAAACTTGGATTATAATGTTTAAAATTGTGGGCTCTGGAGGCCAGCTCTCGGATTTGAATTTTCTACGTTTCTTTCTCCCCCAGTTCTTCTCCCTTCCCTCAAGTCTACCTGTCTTCTAGTTTCTTTCCTATCAACATGTCCTTTAACTTCTTTCCTCTCCCTCCTGTTTCTCTCTCTTTCATCTCTGCCTTCCTTTTTTCTCCTTTTTTTCCCTCTTAGTCACTGTTCTCTGTCTTTCTCCTTACATTTCTGAAATATATTCACAAGTTGCTCTTTTCAACCATTCACCAAATGTTAATAAAATAGTTAAGTATATACAGTTTCAGGTCTTTCGTTAATGTTTTTGTTTTTCTCCCTTACCACTAAAAACTCATGTTACAGAAGTCAATTATGGAAGTGGCTACAGGCAACAGAATCTCAGAAAAATGGAGAAAATCTGGAATGGGTTATCTGAACTCATTGGACCTGGTGGCTCCTAAAATCCAGCTAATAACAATAGGTAGATTCTGGCATCACACAGCACACACATAGTGGCAAAAGAGCTAATTAAGTTAGGTAATAACAATTAACACCTACAGCCACATGGAATAAAATGCCCATTGAAGGCAATACTTTGAGTGACCATGTAGCTGCTACCATAGAAAAAAATAGGAAGGTTGTGAGGGACTTAAGGGCTGTAGGATAAGCTGTTTGCTTCTAATTGCACTGGGTAGCTTAAAGAAAGAGAATAAAAGCCTCAACTTATTAAATTCCCAACTCACAGAAAACCATGGAATGTCCATAGTTAAGACATAAAAGTCTCTAATCAAAAGTAATTACAGATTATTCAACATAGTACTGGAAGTCCTAGCCACAGCATTCAGAGAAGAAAAAGAAATAAAAGGAATACAAGTTTGAAAAGAAGTAGTAAAACTCACTGTTTGCTGATGACCTGATACTATACATAGAAAACTGTAAAGATGCCACCAGAAAACTACTAGAACTAATCAATGAATTTGGTAAGGTTTCAGGATACAAAATTAATGCACAGAAATGTGTTGATTCCTATACACTAACAATGAAAGATCAGAAAGAGAAATTAAGGAAACAATCCCATTTACCCCATTGCAACAAAAAGCATAAAATAGCTAGGAATAAACCTACCTAAGGAGGCAAAAGGCCTGTACTCAGAAAACTATAAAACACTGATGAAAGAAATCAAAGGTGATATAAACAGATGGAGAGGTATACCATGCTCCTGGATTGGAAGAATCAATATTGTGAAAATGACTATACTACCCAAAGCAATCTACAGGTTCAATACAATCCCTATCAAATTACCAATGGCATTTTTCACAGAATTAGAACAAAAAATTTCACAATTTATATGGAAACACAAAAGACTATGAATAGCCAAAGCAAACTTGAGAAAGAAAAATGGAGCTGGAGGAATCAGGCTCCCCAACTTCAGACTATGATACAAAGCTACAGTAATCAAGACAGTATGGTACTGGCACAAAAACAGAAATATAGATCAATGGTACAGGATAGAAAGCCCAGAGATAAACCCACACACCTATGGTCACCTTATTTTTGATAAAGGAGGCAAGAATATACAATGGAGACAAGACAGCCACGGCAATAAATGGTGCTGGGAAAACTGGACAGCTACATGTAAAAGAATGAAATTAGAACACTACCTAACACCATACACAAAAATAAACTCAAAATAGATTAAAGGCCTAAATTTAAGATGGGACACTATAAAACTCTTAGAGGATAACGTAGGAAAAACGCTCTTTGGCATAAATCACAGCAAGATCTTTTATGACCCACCTCCTAGAGTAATGAATATAAAAACAAATATACGAATGGGACCTAATTAACTTAAAAGTTTTTGCACAGCAAAGGAAACCATAAACAAAATGAAAAGACAACCCTCAGAATGGGAGAAAATATTTGCAAATGAAACAACAGACCAAGGATTAATCTACAAAATATACAAACAGCTCATGCAGCTCAATACCAAGAAAACAAACAACCCAATCAAAAAATGGGCACAAAGTCCTAAAAAGACATTTCTCCACAGAAGAGATATAGATGGCCAACAAACACATGAAAAGCTGATCAACATTACTATCATCAGAAAATCTACAAACAATAAATGCTGGAGAGGGTGTGGAGAAGAGGGAACCTTCTTGCACTGTTGGTGGGAATGTAAATTGATACAGCCACTTTGGAGAACATTATGGAGGTTTCCTAAAAAACTAAAAACAGAACTACCATATGACCCAGCAGTCCCACTACTGAGCATATACCCAGAGAAAACACATGTATCCCAGCGTTCATTGCAGCACTATTTACAATAGCCAGGACATGGAAACAACCAAAATGTCCATAGATAGGGCCTCTCACTGTTGTGGCCTCTCCCGTAGAGGAGCACAGGCTCCGGACGCGTAGGCTCAGCGGCCATGGCTCACAGGCCCAACCGCTCCGCGGCACGTGGGATCTTCCCGGACCGGGGCACGAATGTATCCCAGCGTTCATTGCAGCACTATTTACAATAGCCAGGACATGGAAACAACCAAAATGTCCATAGATAGATGAATGGATAAAGAAGATGTGGTACATATATATATAATGGAATATTACTCAGCCGTAAAAAGAAATGAAATTGGGTCATTTGTAGAGATGTGAATGGACCTAGATTCTGTCCTACAGAGTGAAGTAAGTCAGAAAGAGAAAAACAAATATCATATATTAACGCATATCTGTGGAATCTAGAAAAATGGTATAGATTAACCTATTTGCAAGGCAGGAATAGAAAGGCAGATGTAGAGAGTGGACGTGTGGACACAGTGGGGGAAGGGGAGAGTGGGATGAACTGGGAGATTAAGTTTGGCATAAATATACTACCATGTGTGAAATAAATAGCTAGTGGGAACCTGCTATATAGCACAGGAAGCTCAGCTCGGTGCTATGTGATGGCCTAGTTGGGTGGGATGGAGTGGGGAGAAAGGTCCAAGAGGGAGGGGATGTGTGTATACGTATAGCTGATTCACTTCGCTGTGCGGCAGAAACTAACACAACATTGTAAAGCAATTAGACTCCAATTAAAAAAAAAAAAAGACTATCCAAAGCAGAAAATAAATAAATAAATAAATCTTGTGACTTTCAAAAAGAAAAAAAGTAATTACAGGATCACATACCAGAAAAATCAAACTCAAAATTTGATTCTCTGGATTGTTTTTTGTAACAGTTGAATTCATGACCAAGCCTATTCTCTTATAAGAACATAAGGGAAAGAATGAGACCCCAAGAATGGGAATTTATGGGAAGATTTGAGTGACTCAGAGTCCTCCAGAATCCCAGACTGCCCCGAGGCTCCTCAAGGAGAAGCACCGCCTGCTCCTCTGCCTGAGGCTCCTCCTGCCTCATGTGAAGATCCTGTGATTATCTCACCTCAGTTTCCTTGCAAGGGGAAGGAAACTCCACCTGCCACTTGTACCATCTCCCATTGTCTCCAGACCTTTTAACTGTTCCCAGTGAGCCCAAATTATAAAGTCAAACCCAAGAGTCAAAGACTCACACATCAAAAGAATTGCCAGGGTTTGCTAATTGTGTTGATGAATGAAAGGAAGAGAGGAAGGAAGGATGGACGGAGGGGGGAAGAGAATATGTATAGTAATAGATTCTAAGAGATAGAAAAAAGGAGGGGTGATAAATAATTCTAGATTGGGCTAAATTGATCAATATGAGTGCACTTAACAGAACTTCTGGATTAATGTTTGAGAGAATTACATGGGTATTATTTGCTTGGTTGGTTGACTAACACCTAGCCTCAGCAGTGGCTACTGTAAATGCTCACCAAATCCCCCTGTGATGGCCCCTGGACCAGCAGGTAGACAAGATGACCAACCTGAGGCTATCAGACAACTTACTTCCTCTATCAATCCAAGGCTTACTCAGTGGGCTCATGGAAAACATAACTAACTCAGCCAGGGTCAGATTCTGTTGCTTGCAAAGGAAAAATCTAATATGACATTCATTTTTAATTTAAAAAATTAAACACCAGGTGTATTAGTGAGGGTTGTCTAGAAATCAGAACCATTAGGATATCATACTATTATGGAGGATGGCAAGTCCAAAATCCGCAGGGTGGGCTGAGAAGCTGGAGACTCAGGAAAAGCCAATGATATCTTTCAAGTTCGAAAGCTATCTGCCACAGAATTCCTTCTTGCTCAGGGAGGTCAGTCTTGTTTTATTCAGGATTTCAATTGATTGGATGAATCCCATCCAATGGAGGCCACTCTGCTTTTCTCGAAGTCCACTGTCATAAATAAAAAGTTTAAAAAAACGTTAATCTCATCCAAAACATTCTCACAGAAATATCCAGAATAATGTTTAACCACAAACATGGGCACTGTGGTCCAGCCAAACTGACACAAAATTAACTATCACACCAGAAAAATAAAACTCTTTATCAGAATACTAGAATCTGTATTTTAAATTAAATATTATTTCTTAATTGTTAGATGTAACCCAAGAAGTGAATAACTAAGGGCATTGTAATTTGAATCCAGTTTAAAATGTTGAATTTAAATGCACCAGAATTCCCTACTCTACACTTTTCTAAATTGCTTGTTCTCATGTTTAGTGGTTAGAATTGGAGGGCACCAGTCTATCATGCTTACTCCCAATTCTTTTTTCTCGGTCAGTATGCTTTATTCAGAGATTGCAAGCAGGTAAACTTGGTATTCATGGCACACACCTAAATAGAAGCCTGTGAAAGATAACGGGTAAACATTAAGATTCCAAAGTTCTGATCCATAGGGTCATCAGGCTATTGATCTTGCTTGTTTATATTTATCTTGCCAATTGAAATCCTAAGATATGTCACCTCAATGTGTATTACTAGACAATAACTGCAAAATCACAGCATAGATCATCTACTTCAGTGAAAGGCAAACAGATAAAAATGATTGAGATTTAGAGAACGTTTTTTTCCCCTGACAAATGGAGACTTAACAGTGAAAGCATATTCATTTTATTTAATTCAGTCAAGATTACTTTTTCATGATATTAGGGTGATAGAGGCTCCACAGATAATACTCTCATAAAATTTCTCTACCAAATATATACACTCAGATGAGATATAAAAAGAATCAGTGAATTATTCTGTCGAAAGCAACTTTTTTATAATAAAAATCTGCAGAAAAAGATAAATTAACTCTATGCATTATTATGTAATTATTTCACCTCCCTTGAACTGAGAATTTCAAGGACTCTGAGAGCTGGACGAAAAGCTATTTAGTTTCACTGAAGGTTTTATAAGTCTCCCCTTTAAGTCAAGCATGGATTTCATGTTCAAGATGGTTATTACTTAGTGACTCACAACAGGAGGTTCTGAGCCGCTAACAGAAGTGGTATACTAAACACTAGTTACATACCAGGCTTCCCATGTCAGAACCTACAAATGCTCCCCAATCCTGCCTTTCCACAAGCCTGACTATTCTAGAAAGTGTCATAGAAGTGCATATATAAATTTATCTTTCCTGGTACAACACCTAAGAAAACCAATAACTTGTTTATTATTTCAAATCATCTCAGCAGTTAAATGATAGAGCTGGGTGAGGCACAGCCAAACATCTGTATCTACTTTCGGTTTGTAAAATGCCTATGCAATTTGTGGCTCATGCGGTAGATGGCAGTGTTTTAAAACTTCCTCCATTTGCAAATCAGGACGATTGGATGATTACCTTTAATCAGGCTATTTATATTATATGTAGATGAGGCTCTGCAAAACAGTCATGCTTTGATTCTCACATTTATTATTTCCTGGGCAAATGCTAAAAGGCAATGAAACTTGAATTAACAAACATTTTCTGTGTACTTTAGAGGTGCCAGGTGTTACTTGAGGAGTGCATGGAATTCCCTGTGCCTCAGGAACTGGAAAAGTCAGGGTTAAATTATGTTAATAACGGTCATCAGCAGAGACTAATCGAGCCCAGATAACATTAAATGTGTTTTTAAAAGAACCTAATACTGAAATAAGAGTTTATATCTTAAATATTGGGCATTCAATAACCCCAGGAGAGGAGAAATTATTCTCTCCATTGAAAAATATTTCTGACACTCAGATTTGCCTTGGAAATCTTTAGAAAATGCTTTTGGCTGAGTATTGTGCAGTATCAGTAATATGTCTGTTATTTATTTTCATTGACTATTATAGACTTGTATGTCCCCGGCTTAAAACTTCTCCTAGAAGCAGTTATTTAAGCTTTTTTTTTTTTTTTTTTAATCACTCTGTTTACCATCTAGCTACAATGGAAATAAAATTTTCTCCATTTTCCCCCAAAATAGGTGGAGGTTCCTATAGTTGGAGGAAAATAGTTTCTGAAAGGCTATTAATAAACCAAAATATCTCCTGATAAAGGAAGCATTTTGTGGACTCCACTCTTCTCCAACTTCATATTTTATTGTCCTCCAACACTTCCTGAATGCAGAATATTCAACACTTCAACAGCCAATTATGGGGAGTGATTCTGGAAACTCTGCTTCATATACACCCAGTATGTGTTTTTCCCATTTTAGATGAAGCCCTGTGTCATGCTCTTGGCTCCACTTCCTTCTGCTTTCTGAGGAGTTTTGTTCCATTAATTATCTATTTTATCTTCTGTATCCTCAACCTTTCCTTTTTCACTGGCTTCCTCCCCTAAGCCTAGAAACATGCTCAACCTTGTCCATCCTAAAAAAAATTAAAATTAAAAGTCTTTCCCTCAATCCAGAACCTCATTTTGGTTATTGCCTGTATTAGTCAGCTCAGGATGCCATAACAAAATACTGTAGACTGGGTGGCTTAAGCAACAGAAATATATTTTCTCACAATTCTGCAGGCTGGAAGTCTAAGATCAGGGTGCCAGCAGGGTTAGGTTCTGGTGAGAGCCCTCTTTCTGATGGCTTGCAATGGCTGCCTTCTCTCTGTGTCCTCACATGGCAGAGAGAGATACCTCTTCTTATAAGGCCACTAATCCCATGATGAGGGCTCTGCTCTCATGGTCTCGTCTAACCCTAATTACCTTCCAAAGACCTCATCTCCAAATACCATCGCATTGGGTTTTGGTCTTTAACATATGAATTGGGCATGGGGGACATGAACATTCAGTCCATACCATTGTCCCATTGTCCTTCCTTTGTGACTTTTCAGATACCATTTTGGAAAGAACAACTTTGGCTATCTGCTGCTCTTCCTCATCTCTCATTTTCCCACAACACTCCACAATTTGGCTTCTGTCCTCATAATGTGACTGAAATCACCTAGATCACCAGTGACCTGCCTATTAAATCCAAAGATTCCTCTTCAGTTCTTATCTTACTTGATCTCTCTTGAGTTGTTCAATGCTGATGATCATTTTATTTCTTCTTGGCTTCTTCCTCTGGTTTCTATGAAATGATGCTGTTTTCTGTCTCCTAACACTCGAGTTTCTTCTACTCAGTCTCCTGAGGATTGTCTTCTTCAGGGACCCCCAATGTCAGGGTTCCATCCTTGGTGTGCTCCCCTTCATAATCTATATCTCTCCTTCTACTTACTCCCGTGTCTTAAATATTGCCTCTGTGGACCTCTCTGCCATGATGCAAAGGGAGCTCCTTGCCTTGCCAGGCAACATGTATCATTGACCTAGTTAATTAAATAAGTATTTTCTCAGGAATTGAAATCTGCCTCCTTACCGATTCTGGGGGGTTTTGTTGTTGTTGTAGTTGATGTTGCAGCAGCAATATAAAACAAATGTGTCCTCTCACTTGTCCAGGAAAACTCTCAAAATATATTTCAAAAGCTTTATGATGGACTTTCTTAGTTTTCTCTTATCAACACTAAGTAGTATATTACCTTCCATTGTTCCTCAATAGGTATGGTTTCCAGGCTGCTCCAGTCACCTCTGGATACTACACTGTTTGTCAACGTCTTTCTTAAAATGTGCCACTAAAAAAAATCAAATATAATACTCCATAAGTTAAGGAACTGATAGTCTCATGATCTGGACACTATTCTTTTTAAGATAGGATGATGTTCTATGAGATGTTTTCATGAAAAACAACCTGTCTCCAAACCACACTTCCAAAGCAAACTTTTTTTTAATGAAAAATACATGAATTATCACTTATTTCCATTAAATTTCACTCTACAGATTTTTAATCCAATATTCTGGCTTCTAGAAATAATAAATGGTAATATGGAATCTATTGTGTAGTTTCTTTCTGTTCAATAACTCATCATTCCTAATTTTACATTCTGAAATTTGGATAATCTTGCTTTCTGGGAATTTATCCAAGTCACTGAGATTGTTGAACAGGATGAAGTCAAGGAAGAGCTTCTAACACGTTATTGAAGATGCTGCCTCACTGGTAGCGCTGTGTGCTTTAGTCAGGATTTGCTCTGGAAGAGGGCTGACCCACACGCTGTCATTCATAAGCACCAGCTGTGTTTGTGCAAGCTGCCATAACTCACCAACCATGCTGTCATGTCAACAACTCATCCATGAAGCTGTTGTGGAAATCTTCATCAAATGTGTATTGAAACTTGAGATATGGTAAATGTCTATGATGTTTCTGTGTTCCACCAAACCGTCTTATGCAAAAAGGAAAAGATTAGTTTAATATTACTGTCTCACTGAACTCATTTTTATAGCCAGTGATCACTACACTTTCCATTAAATATTCTTTTATCATATATCCAAAACTTTTCACTTGTTCTTGATTTTTATTTCAATTTTCAAACAAATTTTAATTTCCCTTTCCCTTTCCTTTCCCATTTGTATACTTGCCTTGCATAGTCAGGACAGGTCACTGGCCAGAGAGAATTCCTCTGTTAGAAATTGCTTCATTGTTCTGGGTATTTTGCTAAAACATTCCGCATCATGGTTCATTACAGTGATGGGAAACTCTCTATAGCCTAAAAAATATAGATTTCTCCTCTGAAGTAAGTCTTACCATTGTGTCACTGGAGAGTCTCTGAAGATATAAAAAACTATGCTTTTCTATCGTCCCTTGCATATGAGAGCCTCCGAAGTATGTTAGTGAGGTTCAAAGTGTGATTTTCATTCAGTATTTTAATCCCAGACACATGAATATAACATATTTCAGGAAACTCTGATTAGCTATATCATGGGTTTATTTCACACTCTGTTACAAACTTTCCAAACACTTTGATTGGAGTATAAATCCTTAGCCTCAAGATTTTTCCACATTCCAAAATATTGCCACAAAATTGATGGTTGAGGAGTCATTCCTCTCAATTGTCACAGCTTTCCAGAAACATCTTACTTAGCCAAGCATATGCACGTGTATAAATGCCATCACCTTTCCGTTTTGCCTCTTCTTGACTTCCCCTGATCTACTTGTCATTAGGGCCTTACCCAGCAGGGCAAAACTACTCTAGCCTTTCACTCTCAGCCTTCTGAACACCTACTACCAGGCTGCATTTCCCCTGGAGTTTCTCTTTTACTGTCTCTTGCTCATCACTAACAACCTCCCATCCTCACCGCTGCTGGTCCATCTTTTATCTTCCCAAGCCTACATAATCAAACGCTATAAGCAGCATTTGCAGTTAGATCGACCCTCATCTACTCCGAAGTTTAAATCTTCCAGGTGTTCGCCCTTGATTTCCAGCTGTGAAATGAGACACTGATTCCTGTGAAAAGAATTTCAGGTCAGCAAGTAGAAGTAGCTTTTGCTTTGGGCGGGGGAGTTATTTTCTTCTGCTTCTGAATCAGATTATGTCTAAGGTTGGCCCCGAAGTCATTTATTTAGGGTGCCTGAGATAAAGGAGAGCTTTGTCAGAATGGGCAGTAAGTCTAGGCCAATCCCTTAAGACAATGATTTCAAGAAAACTACAAAGCAAAAGTTTAGGGAAGAAAACTAAACACATTATCCCCCCTCCCCAAATCTGGTCATATGTAGCAACTAATTTGACCAGTTCTGTGATTCTTAGATTGACAGTTACCTTAATCTACAGAGCGGTCCAACACAAGGAATCACAAGAGATCTCTAGGGTAGAGTGAAAACTGAAGTTACCATTCAACATCTAGAATATCCCAAAGGGAACCAAACAACACATACTTCTTTTATAATTTGGGGGACTGTGATTAAGTCCCTTAAGAACACAATAACTGCATTGAATTATACATTTGTTTCACAAATCTCAGGAATTATGAGTTATTCAATAGCATAGTGAGCAACACTTGACTACAGTTGATTCTATATGTCTGATGGAAGCACAAGTCCCACGGGAGGTCAATGGTAATTTCTGATAAAATGATTAAGTTATAGCTCTCAGCAAGATTGGCTGAGACAGAAAAATATTGGTCCCTCTGACAGGTAGCCATGTTGAAGATCAAAAGATGACTCTTCCAACCAAAAATTAGCGTTCTACTGTAGCAGTCTACATAATGAGAAACCATTGGTGATTCCCCATACAAGACCAATCTTATTCAGGAAAGAGAAAGGCCAGGAACTATGAAAATAATCTTTCTTTTATAAAAAATTAGTCTACCTCTGAAATTGATTCATCATGAAAAATGCAGTATCTCATCTGGAAAAATCAAATCTGAACTTTCAGCATTTTAAAGAGATGGTACATCAGTCAGGCTGACATTAGTGGAAGCAGAATTAGTTGGTTGCTCAGATGTAAAACTAAAGGAAAGAAGGCCATATAAAGTATTAATATAGATTTTCATAGACACAGTGAGGATCCATGATTATTACATATAATGTACAGGGAAGGCTAGTAACTTGAAGTACACTACACTATTATGATGTAGCGATAACTAGGAACTTCATATTTGTTTGGTTTATTCATTTTTGGAAAAGGAAATAAAACCTAGATTGCTGGAATTTCTGTAGATCTCACAAAAATTTTCTGCTTAGACATTTTGAGCAAATATCTCTAGAAATAGCTTTCCCTAGAATGGTAGTGAGGAGCTGCACACGTAGATATATTTATCTTCATTCATTTACACTGGCATATTTTCAAGGAAATTGCAACTGGAAAAAAGTATGAAATCCATTATATAAATACACAAGTCCAGTTTCAGCGAAACTGGTATTCTGTCAGAAGGTAGGAAATTGTCTAGCGATCAAATAGAAATGAACGGATCACTTGTGGACATATCTAATTCCACTTACTTAAAGCAGATGGCCTTCTCGGCTCCCCCACGATCACTCAGTATCTTCTTCCTCCCCAACTAGGGTTAACATCCATAGATTTTAAAAGGTGACGGCCTACTTAAACTGTTTCTGTTGCTATGGTGTTAACGTTTGCACTGTGTTTTTCAGAAGTGGTCCAGGAGTTGGAATGTAGAGGTTCTTTAGATCTAAACCTCATGGGAACTTCAGGATAAGTAATTTGGCATCTCCAACCTAGCATTAAGATCAGATAGTGCTGATCTTACTTAAGAATTTACATTGTCTTCAAACCAAAGCTGTGGCTTATTGGGAAACAGAAGCAGGGACCACAAATTGAGTGGCAATCAGAAGGCTGTTGAAAGTTTTTAGTAAAGGAAGACCATGAGGCAAGGAGCACCTATTTTATAAGATTCAAACTCTGTGAATGGCAGTCTTGCCTAGGGTGTTCCTCTGTCCTGTGGGGAAAGAAGAGCTGATCACAAACGAATGTTTTGTGTCCATTTGTGATCACACAAATCAGATGGGCTCATGCACTCAGGAAGTAGCAACAGCAGAAGCAGTAACATGAATGTACAGATTTGAATGCTGGTGTCTGTGCGGTACTTTACGTAAACTTACTAAAGATGTACATCTCAAGCTGTGTGTGAAGTTTATTCATTTAAGAAAGTGGCATCACAGGAGTGTTTTCTCTTTCAATAATCTGTGCTCTCCTCCGATTTAAAAACAACCTAATGTTCTCAGTAAAAATCCTGTATTTGCGTAGGAAAAAGCCCTATTTGCATTGGGTAAGTGTTCAAATATGGAATATCATGGCAGATGACGAGCAGAATAGACAAGGTTGATCCATAATTCCCATAGGCATGGAATCAACATTTTCACCTCTCAAAAGGATAAAAGGAAAAGGAAAAAATATATTTAGCAATGTCCTGGCATTTGCCATTAATTGTAACTTAACCCAGTTGCATATTTAAGAGCAGTTACAGTCCTTCAAGATTTATGTAACACAGCAGTATGATTTATTTACAAAGAGCTCCTTTGATGTGCTCTTTGAAACAGTCCAGTAAAGTCATATCTCTTCCATCCAAATAATGTTTGATTTGAATTCCAAATTCAGTCCTGGAAAGGTATACAGGGAGTCAAGTGCATTTGCTTTGGACATGAGCCATGTGCAGATTCCAGGCCTCTCAGAACTGATGTCAGCTCCTCTGTTCCCTCTGGGCCCAGCAGGTCTCCTGAGGCTGCCTTCTTTATCAGCATGGTACCCTGCATGGTGTGGACACTGTGATATTCCACGGTCCAGCATCCAATCCCTGTCCTGTCATTTGTGTCACAGTTTCGCTCCGTAGAATTATATTCTCACCTTCACTGGATATAGACTTGATGGGTATAACAATCAAGACATACTGCCATCCCCTGGTCAAGGGGTAAGACTGTGACCCAAATTAGGTCATCAGAAGTTTTCTTCTGGGATTTTGAGTCTTTCTTTTTTTTTTTTAAACATCTTTATTGGAGTATAATTGCTTTACAATGGTGTGTTAGTTTCTGCTTTATAACAAAGTGAATCAGCTATACATATACATATATCCCCATATCTCCTCCCTCTTGCGTCTCCCTCCCACCCTCTCTATCCCACCCCTCTAGGTGGTCACAAAGCACCGAGCTGATCTCCCTGTGCTATGCGGCTGCTTCCCACTAGCTATTTTACATCTGGTAGTGTATAAATGTACATGCCACTCTCTCATTTCGTCCCAGCTTACCCTTCCCCCTCCCGGTGTCCTCAAGTCCGTTCTCTAGTAGGTCTGCGTCTTTATTCCTGTCTTGCCCCTATGTTCTTCATAACCATTCTTTTTTATTCCATATATATGTGTTAGCATACGGTATTTGTTTTTCTCTTTCTGACTTACTTCACTCTGTATGACAGACTCTAGGTCCATCCACCTCACTGCAAATAACTCAATTTCGTTTCTTTTTATGGCTGAGTAATATTCCATTGTATATATGTGCCACATCTTCTTAATCCATTCATCTGTCGATGGACACTTAGGTTACTTCCATGTCCTGGCAATTGTAAATAGTGCTGCAGTGAATACTGTGGTACATGTCTCGTTTTGAATTATGGTTTTCTCAGGGTATATGCCCAGTAGTGGGCTTGCTGGGTCATATGGTGCTTCTATTTTTAGTTTTTTAAGGAACCTCCATATTGTTCTCTATAGTGGCTGTATCAATTTACATTCCCACCAACAGTGCAAGAGGGTTCCCTTTTCTCCACAACTTCTCCAGCATTTATTGTTTGTAGATTTTTTGATGTTGGCCATTCTGACTGGTGTGAGGTGATATCTCACTGTAGTTTTTATCTGCATTTCTCTGATGATTACTGATGTTGAGTATCTTTTCATGTGCCTCTTGGCCATTTGTATGTCTTCTTTGGAGAAATGTCTATTTAGACTTTGTGCCCATTTTTTGATTGGGTTTTTTGTTTTTTTGATATTGAACTGCATGAGCTGCTTGTAAATTTTGGAGATTAATCCTTAGCTAATTGCTTCGTTTGCAAATATTTTCTCCCATTCTGAGGGTTGTCTTTTCATCTTGTTTATGGTTTCCTTTGCTGTGCAAAAGCTTTTAAGTTTCATTAGGTCCCATTTATTTATTTTTGTTTTTATTGCCATTTCTCTAGGAGGTGGGTCAAGAAGGATCTTGCTGTGATTTATGTCATAGAGTGTTCTGCCTATGTTTTCCTCTAAGAGTTTTATAGTGTCTGGCCTTACATTTAGGTCTTTAATCCATTTTGAGTTTACTTTGGTGTATGATGTTAGGGAGTGTTCTAATTTCATTCTTTAACATGTAGCTTTCCAGTTTTCCCAGCACCACTTAGAAGAGGCTGTCTCTTCTCCATTGTATATTCTTGCCTCCTTTATCAAAGATAAGGTGACCATATGTGCGTGGGTTTATGTCTGGGATTTCTATTCTGTTCCATTGATCTATATTTCTGTTTTTGTGCCAGTACCATACTGTCTTGATTACTGTAGCTTTGTAGTATAGTCTGGAGTCAGGGAGCCTGATTCTTTCAGCTCCTTTTTTTTTATCTCAAGATCTCTTTGGCTATTAGGGGTCTATTGTGTTTCCATATAAACAGTGAAATTTTTTGTTCTAGTTCTGTGAAAAATGCCATTGGTAGTTTGATAGGGATTGCATTGTATCTGTAGATTCCTTTGGGTATTATAGTCATTTTCACAATGTTGATTCTTCCAATCCAAGAACATGGTATATCTCTCCATCTGTTTGTATCATCTTTAATTTCTTTCATCAGTGTCTTATAGTTTTCTGCATACAGGTCTTTTGTCTCCTTAGGTAGGTTTATTCCTAGGTATTTTATTCTTTTTGTTGCAATGGTAAATGGGAGTGTTTCCTTAATTTCACTGTCAGATTTTTCATCATTAGTGTATAGGAATGCAAGAGATTTCTGTGCATTAATTTTTTATCCTGCTACTTTTCCAAATTCATTGATTAGTTCTAGTAGTTTTCTGGTAGAGTCTTTAGGATTCTCTATGTATAGTATAATGTCATCTGCAAACAGTGACAGCTTTACTTCTTCTTTTCCGATTTGGCTTCCTTTTATTTCTTTTTCTTCTCTGATTGCTGTGGCTAAAACTTCCAAAACAATGTTGAATAATAGTGGTGAGAGTGCACAACCTTGTCTTGTTCCTGATCTTAGTGGAAATGGTTTCTGTTTTTCACCATCGAGAACGATGTTGGCTGTGGGTTAGTCATATATAGACTTTATTATGTTGAGATAAGTTCCCTCTGTGCCTACTTTCTGGCGGGTTTTTATCACAAACGGGTGTTAAATTTTGTCAAAAGCTTTTTCTGCACCTATTGAGATGATCATATGGTTTTTATTCTTCAATTTGTTAATATGGTGTATCACATTGATTCATTTGCATATATGGAAGAATCCTTGCATTCCTGGGATAAACCCCACTTGATCATGGTGTATGCTCCCTTTAAAGTGCTGTTGGATTCTGTTTGCTCATATTTTGTTGAGGAGTTTTGCATCTATGTTCATCAGTGATATTAGCCCGTAGTTTTCTTTCTTTGTGACATCTTTGTCTGGTTTTGGTATCAGGGTGATGTTGGCCTTTGGGATTTTGACTCTTGAACTAAGACTGATACAAGGAAATGGCCCATTCCAGTGATGACACTTTGAAAAGATTATCCATTGGTTCTTGTTACTGAGGTCCCCAGACTGCTCTGGCCCCTGTCCTCACTGCATATTTGCTGACTTGAATTTGCAAGTCACCCCAACAACACTCTTTCTTTTCTTTTTTCTTTCTTTTTTTCTTGCTTGCTTAAATTAGCTTTTTTTTTTTTTTTTTTTTTTTTTTTTTTTTGCCTCTAGCCTCCAAACAAAGACCCCTACTCACTGAGCTATTCCTCTCAGCCTGTAAAATCTTTCTCTTTGGAATATCTGTCCCCAAGGCCAATCTTCTCCATTTATTCTGCTCTCCTCACAATCTCTAACTGATACCTGGTGAGCGTCCCAAGGACTGCAAAGTGGAGATTCTTCAAGAGAATATAGTCAGGAGAGGAAATGAGATGAATAAGAATTATAGTTACAAATATTTAGTATTTTAGATGTCAGATTCCTTTTTTTCTAAGATTGGAGGTACTTCCTTACACATCTGAACCACTGATATACCAAAATTGGATCCTATTTCATCAGCAATTCAAATAAAGATGTTCATCATCAACCATCAGCAATTCAAATAAGCACCTGGCACCCCTCCACAGAACTCTGCACATCCTACTGTTCTCAGGAATGGTTCCTGCTTATTTCTCTCTAGCAAATTGTGTAAAAGGAGGCTTAGGTGGGAGACTTCCTTCAGGGATTTCCTGGAAACCACCTTGGTGAGAGCCAACTGTACCAACTCCAATTCCATATTATTAACTTTTCTTAACATCAAGACTTCTGATTTAGGGTACAGAGCGCTCTTGGAGTCTCTTTTTCCAGAGACGTTGTTTTCCATTAATTTCTAAGTTCACTTCTTTTTCTTTGTCTTCTTTATCAACCTCTTTGACATTCCAATATGTTTTCCAATGATGTTGGAACATAGTAAAACTTCTTTATCATATTGAAAATAAAGAATATATAAGTCCTCATTACAAATCTTAAAGAAATGTTCTTTAAACTATTGATCAAAATTCATTTGTAGGTTATAAAATCAATTTAGTAGATTGTGTCCAAGATTTTTTTAAAATAAAATTGTATAGAATAGGGCTTCCCTGGTGGCACAGTGGTTGAGAGTCCGCCTGCCGATGCAGGGGACACGGGTTCGTGCCCCGGTCCGGGAAGATCCCACATGCCGCGGAGCGGCTGGGCCCATGAGCCATGGCTGCTGGGCCTGCGCGTCCGGAGCCTGTGCTCCGCAAGGGAGAGGCCACAACAGTGAGAGGTCCATGTACTGCAAAAAAAAAAATTGTATAGAATAAAGCAGAACTGAGCAGAAAATATCACAGTATTTCACTCATAATAATACTTTTTTAAATGAAAGTTTTATTTCCACAATGCATAATTCATAGTCTGGTCTCTTTGTACTAGGTCAGGACCCAATTGGGATGTCTGATTGACACTATCTTCTCTCCTCTTCCACTCTTTGAGAAGACTAGCATCTCTGCCACAACCTCCACCTTACCTTGAAGCCTACTGAAGGACGCAGTATGTCACTTACAAGATGGTATAACATTATGAGCTTTGTCCTCCAAGCTCAGTAAAAAATTTGCCAATATAGGGGATGAGGGGATTTGGGAAATCCTCTTTCAAGACAAAAATCTGGTTAGCAAAGGTGTAGTCTTGCTGCCTAATCCTATTTTGCATGTCAGAAGCTGAATCTCACAGTGTTATCATGTTCTTACCCTGCATTCTTTCTTTGAAGTTCCTAATTTCTCAGACATACTCTTTCACCCACATTTGGATATCCAGGCTCAATGGAGTGAAGGTTAAGTACCCAGGAAGGCAAAAGAGAAAAACACATTCATTTAAGAACTATTATTAGGTTATACATATAAATGCTTTATGCAATACCAAGCTCATAATAAGTGTTACCATGCATCTCTGAATGACAGTTTTGACTTGATGGCCTCTAAGTTCCATAACACAAGATCTCTCATTCTAAGAACATCTGTACCATTTCCTCTTTGAACTCCCCCACCTATCACCCTCTCCACCTTCCCAAGGGCCAAGTTCCCTTCTGGTGTTTCTATTGAGGTTTTTTTCTTTGGTCAATGTCCCATCTACTGCTCTTTGAGAAAATTGTTCTAAATAACTTTCCCTCTGTGTATTGATCTCTGCTTCCAAAGGCCCCAGCAGCTAATGGGATAAACTCATCTATGCTATACTCACCTCAGTTTTCCTGCTTTGGTTATTCCCCTTAGCTATTCTTCACTCTCTTTCCCTAACCCTTACCCAATCCTCAGTCTCCCTAAGTTCATTAGGAAACCTTTCCTCCCACTTCATTGAGGTTCCTCCCTTCTAGCTCAAATCATTGAAATAGCCAAGGTCCTTCTTGCTACTCTTGCCCCTCTTTCTCCTAAAGGCTGAGCCCTCTACCTAGACTCAAATTCTCCTGCCACCACTCTCCTCTGTATGCTCATTTTCTTCCTCTCTAGTCATTTCTTTCTCTTTAGACATACTAATAATGACTTTCTACAAAACTGTCCTCTACAACTACCCTCTCTTTTCTCCACTTCCAAATTTCTTGGCATTCTGCATTTTATGTTTTCTTCTCTATCAATTCCTTCTCAATTTGTCTATTTTTAAAAATTTTAAATAAAAATTATATATTTTAAGGTGTACAACATGATGATTTTTTATACATAGACATAGTGAAATTATTACTACGGTCAAGCTAATTAACGTTTCCTCACATAGTTACTGTTTTTTTTTTTAATGAGAACACTTGAAATCTACTCTAGTAACAAATTTCCAGTATTCAGTACAGAATTATTAACTATAGTTATCATGCTATGCATTAGAGCTCTAGACTTATTAATCCTACATAACCTCAACTTTGTATCCTTTGGCCAACATCTCCCCACTTCCTCCACTGCCCGCACCTGGTAACCACTGTTGTACTCTTTTCTTCTGTGTATTCCACTGTTGTAGATTCCACATATAAGTGAGATCATTCAGGTTTTTTCTGTCTGTGTTTGGCTTATTTCACTTAGCATCATGTCCTTCAGGTTTATGCATGTTGTAAATGGCAGAATCTCCTTTTTAAAGGCTGAATAATATTCCATCGTATGTATGTGTGTGTGTATATATATATAACACAAATTCTTTATCCATTCTTCTGTCGCTAGATGCTTAGGTTGTTTTCATATCTTAGCTATTGTGAATAATGCTGCAATGAAAATGGGAGTGTAGGTATTTCTTTGAGGTATTGATTTCATTCCTTTTGGGCATATACCCAAAGACGGGTTGTTAGATAATATAGTAGTTCATTTTTTGTTTTTTGAGGGAATTCCATACTATTTTCCATTTAGATTATAACCCACTGAAATATGAACACTGTATACTGAAAGGTCTCATATGACTTTTTAATTGCTGATCTTTTCAGTTCTCATTCTACCTGATCTCTTTATAGCATTTGATGCTGTTGACCACTCTTTCTTGAAATTTCCTTCTTCCCTAACATGTTAATTAACACTTATCCATTCAGTAAATTTATTGAGTACCTACTACGTGCCAGGCACTGTTCCAAAGCTGGGAGAGATATCAGTGAAACACAACAACAGCAAAAACCTCTGCCCTCATGGAACTTACTTCTTAGTAGTGGTGGAAATTTTGGCTTCCTGGCTTGTATAAGTCTCCTCCAAGTTCTTTCACAGTTCTTCAGACTTTTTTTCAGCTTCACATTCTCTGTTCCTTCTTCACATGTTTATGCTCTCCCATGGTTCCTCCCATGGACCTCTTCTCTTAGTGCTTTGTCTGCTCTCCCAGTGTGATTTTGCCTCATCTCATAACTTCAATTTCCACCTACATAACGTTAACAATCATGTTAATATCTCTATCCTGAGCATCAGGTCAAATTTCTAACTACATTGGAAATGTCTACTGGTATGTCCTACATGATCCTCAAATTCTAGTATATAAAATAAGATTAATAAACCTTCCTCCCAAAACATTTTCACTCCCCTGAACTGGTTAGTAGCAACACCATCTACATGGGCCCATTAATTAAAATTTTCAAGTCAGCTTTAATTTCTTTTCAATCAAAATTTTCCATCAATTTCATTTACTGAGGGTCATTCTCTATCTTTACTTTCACTATCTGGATTTTGGGTCTCAAATCTTGTCAGTTGTCCTATTGTAACAGCTTTCTAACTGGCCTCCTTGTCACTCTAATGTCCAATTTTCATACTGAAATCAGAGTTCTGTTGAGACAGAAATCTGATCATGACATCCTTTGGCTTAAAAATGGCTAATGGCTTCTGACTTTCTATAGGATAAAATCCAAACTCCTCACAGAATACTTAAGGTCTTTCAGAATCTGTATAAACCTTGTCTCCCACCAAGATGCCCCACCCTTCTACTGGAGCCACACCAAATTTCTGGCTCTCACATCAGCCAGTTTTGGTGCATGTCACTCTCTCTGACTGAGAAAGGAGAAGAAAATGATGATCACCGAATGTCCACTATGTGCCAGGCATTGTGCTATCTACTTCCTCCTCCTGTACTCCTAGAAATTTGTTATTTTTCCAATTTTGAAAATGAGAAAAATCATGCTTAGAAAAATTTAAAAACCTTGCTCAAGTTCATGGAATGTTTAAGAGCTAGAACCAGGATTCAAACTCTAGTCCTTGATTCTAAAGCCCAAGTACTTTTCACAAAATCAGGCTGTGCTCTGGAACTCACCCTTTCTCTGCCCTTCAAAATCCAGTCTAAAATGCTATCTCCTGGGATTTCCCTGGTGGTCTGGTGGTTAGGATTTGGTGCTTTCATTGCCGGCTTCTATCCCTGGTCAGGGAACTGAGATCCCGCAAGCCACATGGCGAGACCAAAAAAACAAAAGCTACCTCCTCCATGAAAATTTTTCTGATTCCCAGGCAGAGTTAGTCATTCCCTCCTCTGAGTTCGGGTGCCAGAGTGTACACCTCTCTGTGGCAGTTCTCGTGACACTGTATTGTAGTTATGTACGCATCTGCCTTCCCCTCAGCCTGTGGGTAAAAGGCCACATCCAGTTCAGCAGGGAGGCCAGCTAGGGAGGCAGAAACAGCAACTTGCCAGAGGAGTTGAGTCCCATTTCTGTTATTTATTAACCATGAAACTTTGGCCAATTTAATACACCTCTCAGAATTTCTTCACCTGCCCAATGGTGATCATAATACTGTAGGCAAGGTTTCTGGAACATAGTGGGCTCTCAGTAAATGTTGAAAAAAAAAATTTTGTAAGAATATTTGTAGCCCTTTCAAGACATAAATTCGCATTTCATGGGATCGTCCACAGAACTTTAAAACTGGGGTTTTGGGTATTTGTGGGAGACTGGAGGGAAAGGTGGTTTTGGGGGGGCAGAGCATACTGTTTTCCCCTCACATCCCCACTCCCGTATTTTGGTATTCCCCAGTGCTTGCTTTAGTGGGATAGGCCTGACCTCTAGTGGAAACTACTTATTCTTGGATCTGTTTAGCATCTCTTCATGAGAGCCAGAACCCAGCCCTGTGCTAAGCAGGTGTTGAGAACATACCCACTGATTGACTAATTTGTTAATCGAAAACTCTTAGCTTTATAAAGAAAAAATAATGTGTCTTTTATCGTACATTCATGGAAAACACTCAGTAATAGACTTTGTTTAACAAAATGTCTTTAAAAAAATGTATCCCCCAAATCTCTTTCATAAAGCTAATTATTGTGTTTTAATATTTATGGGAATCTTTCTAAGTAGATTGGAAAGGATTTTGCAAACAGATTTATAACCTATATAATGTGTTCAAGTCAATTAAAGTAAAATTCAATTAAAATGCAACCACCTCCGAAGTAGGGTGCAGCAGATGTTTAACAGCTCACAGTGACACCTCACAGCAGTGTAAGTTAAGCAGCAGTTGACGAATGAAAATGAAGAATTCCATTTTCTATTTAAGCTACAGGAGCAACAGAGAGAAGGAGAATGTAATTATCCAAATTAGAAATTTTCTGTGACACTGAGGTCACCAGCTCTGCTATTCACAGAAGGGCCAAGGGATATTTATTGATCACATGCAGCCAAGAACACTGCTTTACGTCTCTGTTGATGGACAGCCCCCTCAGGCACATGGTCTACAACACTCCAGCGACGAAAATTCATGACAAAGATGGGGAGGTGCTTCAAGACTTCAAAAAGGCAGTCCCTCACTCCTGATTCTCTTACCCTTGGGCTCAAAATAGGGCTTGACCACCAGCTTGTCTACTGAGTGACACAAGCAGAATACAATATTAGTGATGAAGCCATTGTGTATCTTTTTTTCCAGTGCACTAGGGATGTTACTGCTATTCATCTCTATCCTGAGTCTGGGTGCAGTGGAAATATTCTGACCTCTTCATGCTGTGATTTTCATGTTCCCTGCTGCTGAAGACTAAGGGATACTGAGGTGGGTCAGGATTTCATCTAGATGTAGAGATGTCATTTGAAGACAGTGACTACACAATATCAAAGCAACCTTACAAAGAGTAAAAAATATCAACCATGATACTGAAACATGCCTGGCCGGAGAACTGAATACGTTTTCCTTTCTTCTAGTTGCGGGTTTGTTCTGCATCCGCAAGCTAGTTTAATCGTCCTGCACATACCAACCATACGCCTATTATATTGCATTTAATTTAAACGCTGGATGGAATAAGTTTCCAGATAGAAATGAAAAAGAACAGCCTCTTGACTTCAGTTTATGTGGAACTGAATGATAATTTGACTCAGTTTTGCCTTAATCTGATAGAATTCTAAAATTAGAAACAAGCAGAAACATGTTAATGGATTTGTTGCTGGGTCAAATTTCTGTATCAACTAGCCATCGTAATGCTATTATTTAATTCATTCATTTTGGTAATGGCTGCTTGCAAACAACTTACTGATACATATAGAATTCACAATTACTCTGTCCCTACGTGCTGCAGAAAGGACATCTCCACGGTCTGAAGGAGAGGGAGCCAGCAGTTTCTGGTTTACCTCTAAATCACAGTCTATTTAGATGTTGTTATAACAATTTTATCTAATAAGAAATATAACAAACGCTGCTTAGGTATTATCCTATGACCTCACCTCTAGCCTATGGCCAACCCAATACTTTTTTTTTTTTTTTTGCGGTACGCGGGCCTCTCACTGTTGTGGCCTCTCCCGTTGCGGAGCACAGGCTCCGGACGCGCAGGCTCAGCGGCCATGGCTCACGGGCGCAGCCGCTCCGCGGCATGTGGGATCTTCCCGGACCGGGGCACGAACCCGTGTCCCCTGAATCGGCAGGCGGACTCTCAACCACTGCGCCACCAGGGAAGCCCCTTCACCTCTAGCCTATGGATTGCGAGGATTAAATAGTGAGATATTTTTCACCCGTGTAAGAAAAATGGAGGTCCTCCAATAGGTTTATATACACCTGATTTTCTGAGGATTAAGCAGATGCAAATCAACGTGTTTATTACACACTCACTGTGTGCACAAAACTGTGCTGAGTACTAGGCAGGTATAATAGAAACACAGTGATCTCTTGAATCTTTACAATATCTCAGGGATCTAAGGAGATAAGAAGGAAAACTAAGAAACAAGGGCCACACAGACTATGTATGGTAGAACCAGAAATCATGTTAGAACTTCTTTTAGTCTGGGGCTGCCCCTCAGAAGCAGAGTTTTGAATTAGTTCTTAAAGATCTCAAATGGTTTTCAAGAACCTACATAAAGAATAATGGGCTAGTGGGAAGCAGCCGCAGAGCACAGGGAGATCAGCTCGGTGCTCTGTGACCACCTAGAGGGGTGGGATGGGGAGGGTGGGAGGGAGACGCAAGAGGGAGGGGATATGGGGATATATGTATATGTATAGCTGATTCACTTTGTTATACAGCAGAAACTAACACACCATTGTAAAGCAATTATACTCCAATAAAGATGTTTAAAAAAAAGAAAAGAATAATGGAACCATGAAGGTCACCTTCAAGACAGCAGAGGAAGAATCATTCCTGGTCACATGGAGGGGAGACTTAATTTGGAGACCAAGGTGGAGTCTGTCATCTGTCTCCAGACTGAGATTTCTCGTGTCAGCTGACAAACTTGATTCCATCAACAACCTCCCTCTCCTGTAACTGCCAATCCTCTCCCTAACCACTGGGTCTTTCTCAGCACAGAATCTGATCCACTCCCGATGTGTAAACTGATCCTGTAAACAAGCAAAATCTTACCTGAAGCCTGAGCAGCCTCTACCTATTTCTGTATCTCTCAATGTTTCTCCTACCCTTCACAGCCAGCCTCAGAGAAAGAATTGTCTGCATTGATTGCCCCTGCTGGTTTATCTAAATCTTGCCTCAGGCACTAGCAACCTGGCATCAAGCTACTGAGATTGTCCTTTTAAGACCGCTAATAACCACTTTCCTGTCGTTCAGCTCAGTGCTGCAATAATCCTGGGGACAATGTCCTCATCTTGAATCTCTCTCTTACCACTGCCCCCATGACACTGCCCCTTCTAATCTTCTCCCCCATCTCAGACCACCTATTTGTGGTCCGCTTCACAGGCTCCTCTTCTTCACCCACCTCTTCAATATCATTCTTTCCCCAGACTGTCTTCTTGGTCCTGTTTCTTTGTCAGTCTTCCAGAGCACCATGGAAAACAGAAATAATCTGGAACTCTGAGACAGTATGTGGGTTGGAACACTGATTCTTTCACTTATTAGCTACGTGGTCTTGACCTTCTGACCCTCAGTTTCCTTGTCCTCCGTAAAATGGAGCTAATCATGCATAACTCACCAAGTACTTGTAAGAAATAAATGTGAAACCATAAGTAATGAGAGAATCTCAGATCTGCCACATGGTATGTGCTCATTAAATGTTCTTCCTCCATCTACCACCTCTGCACTGATAATGTCTTAATTTACGTCTCCAGCTCAGACCCTCTCTCAGTGAAGGTATGTACCCCATCAGGGCCTACAAGTCACCTTAGATCCTATCTTCTACCTCACTCCTAGGTGGGGTCGCATTACCCTGAAAGGTCTTGAATCAATTATCCTCTCATTTCCCCACTACGACTCCAGTCTCACTCTGGAGCATCTTCACCCTCTATCTGGACTCCTGCAGTAGTCTTCTAGCTGGCCTCCCTCCACTTATCCCCACCACTACCCCGCAACTCCATCTCCCTCCATAGCTACCATCGGAAGCATCTTCCCTACTGGAAAGCCTTCGCTGGCTCCCCATGGCCTAGAGAACAAAGCTCACATCTTTGCATGGCGTACTGCAAAGCCTCGGAGTGTTCATCTTACTAAAACTTTCACCTTTATCTCCAGCTCCTTTCCACAGACATCCTGCCCTCCATTCTTAAGGATCTACTAGTAAGTTTCCTAACTTAACTTCCTTACATTCTCTCTGCCGTTTACACGCCACTCCCCCTGTTAGATGTACTGCATTCCCTCATGTTCATCCTTCGAAGCTCAGCTTAATTATCACCTTCTCTATGGAAGAATTATTCCCTAATTTTTCCCGTACTTCCACCCTTTTTGCATTTTTCAACTCAACAAATGTTTATTGCTTTATTCAATGAATACTTTTTGGACACTGAATTAGTTACCTATCACTCTATAGCAAAGTACTCCCAAATTTAGTGGTCTAAACAAAAACATTTATTAAACAATATTTCCTGTGGGTCAGGAGTTTGGGCACAGCTTAGCTGGGTTCTCTGACTCAGTCAGGGTCTCTCACAAGGCTTCAGTTAAAGTGTCATCTAGAGCTGCAGTCATTTTTTTTTTAACATATTTATTGGAGTATAACTGCTTTACATTGTTGTGTTAGTTTCTGCTGTATAACAAAGTGAATCAGCTATACGTATACATATATCCCC
>NC_041218.1:90060887-90064778 GCF_002837175.3 Physeter macrocephalus
CTAGTTCCTTGTTAAACGTTTCTTGTATTTTCTCCATTCTATTTCCAAGATTTTGGATCATCTTTACTATCATTACTCTGAATTCTTTTTCAGGTAGACTACCTATTTCCTCTTCATTGGTTAGGTCTGGTGGGTTTTTACCTTGCTCCTTCATCTGCTGTGTGTTTCTCTGTCTTTTCATTTTGCTTAACTTACCATGTTTGGGGTCTCCTTTTCACAGGATGCAGGTTCGTAGTTCCCGTTGTTTTTGGTGTCTGCCTCCAGTGGGTAAGGTTGTTTCAGTGGCTTGTGTAGGCTTCCTGGTGGAGGGGACTGGTGCCTGTGTTCTGTTGGATGAGGCTGGATCTTGTCTTTCTGGTGGGCAGGACCGCGTCCGGTGGTGTGTTTGGGGGTGTCTGTGAACTTAGTATGATTTTAGGCAGCCTCTCTGCTAATGGGTGGGATTGTGTTTCTGTTTTGCTAGTTGTTTGGCATGAGGTGTCCAGCACTGGAGCTTGCTGGTCATTGAGTGGAGCTGGGTTTTAGTGTTGAGACGGAGATCTCTGGGAGAGCTCTCACCGATTGATATTACATGGGACTGGGAGGTCTCTGGTGGTCCAATGTCCTGAACTCGGCTCTCCCACCTCAGAGGCTCAAGCCTGCCACCCGGCCGGAGCACCAAGACCCTGTCAGCCACATGGCTTCCAACATGGGTCCTTCTGGCTGGTGTGGCTTGTGCCAAAAGGAGACCAAGTTTGGTTCAGAAGCAAAGGAAAGCTTTATTCTCAGATTAAAGAATGGAGAGGTGTGAGCTGAAGGTCTAGAGCACACGCTCTCCCGACAGGTGGTCTGCAGTCATTTTAAGATTCAACTGGTGAAGAATTAGCTTTCAAGATCACTCATGATAGCAGGATTGGGTTCCTGGAGAGCTATTGGACCAAGAACCTCAGTTTCTTGCTGGCTGTTGGTCTAAGTTTACCCTTAGTTCCTTGCCTCTCCATGTGCCACACCACAGTATGGCAGCCTACTCCATCAGAAAAAAGCAAGTGAGAGAAAGAGAGAGAGGGAAGTTACAGTCTTCTATAACCTGATCTCAGACGTGACACCCTCATCACATTTACCATAAATTGTTCATTAGAAGCAGGCCACTAGCTCTAGCCCATATTCAAGGAAAGGGAATTGCACAAGGGCTTGAATCCAGGAGTGGGAATCTTTGGGAGCCATCTATGAGAGGCGCTAATTACTGGACTAGGTTTCTCCTGCCATTAAGGAATACCCAGTCTGATAGGGGAGGGAGATGTGGGTCCAAATAGTTGCAGAAGTTTGAAAAGTGCTGCGATAGAGTAGTACGTTAGTACATCAGTTAGAAAGGTGCTTGGCTGCAATTTATAGCACGTCCAATTACAGTGGCTTAAACATACAGGATTTTAGTTTTCTCACCTTATATGAAATCCAGAGGCAGGTTATTACTGCCATTGGTTCAGTGACCCTCAACAGAAAGGTTGAGATCATTGTAATTTTCTCCAACGTGAATTCATGCTTTTCTTGCTTCTGCATGACTCCATAATGGCTACTGCACCTCCAGGTATCATGTCTACTTTTAAGGCAAGAAGAAAGGGATGAGGTATTAGGCTTTCTCCTCCTAGAGCTTTGTGTTTGTATTTGGGAAGGATGCTCTCCTCAGAAGATTTTCCCTTGGAGGCAATGAAGTGTCAATTAAGAACGTGGATTTTGGAGCCAGACTTACGAGGTTCAAACCCCACCTCAGCCGTTTATATGTTGTCTGACTTTGTTCATTTTACCTAACTGATCTCTATCTCACTTTTCTCATCTGTAAAATGGCTTTACCAATTTACTTCATAGGATTATTGTGTGGATTAAAGTTTTAAACTTGTATAAAGATCTTAACACCTGTGTACACTTCATGTATCTTGTCGTATTATTAATTTTGTACCTTTATCCATTAGCCAGAACTAGGTCACATGCCTACACTTAGAAGGGTCACTGACTAACAGGAATGAGATTATATGACTGTTTTGGACCAGTGATTCATACCCTAGGGCTGAACAGGGACCTACCTACCTACGATCAAGGAATCCCACCTGCCAGCTGAACAAATTGGGCTCTATTACCAGGGAGAAAGGTGGCAGGAGGTAAAAAGGCTGTTGAGAAGGCACAGGTGTCTTGGAAACGGTGGTAGGCAGAATAATATTTCCCCAAAAGTATTGATGTGCAAATCCCTGAAACCTGTGCGCATATCACCTTATATGGTAAAAGAGACTTTGCAGATGTGATTGAATTAAGGATTTTGAAATGCGAAGATTTTCCTCGATTATTGGGGTGGGCCTCATGGAAAAACAAAGGTTCTTATAAATGAAAGAGAGAAGCAGGAGAGGCAGAGGCAAAGGATGAGGTGTGAAGCCTGAAGTAGATGCCACAGTGATGTGATTGCTATCTTTGAAGATAAGAATGTGGACAGCCTCTAGAAGCTGGAAAAAAACAAGGAAGCAGACCCTCCCCTGGAGCCCCAGAAGAAATACAGCTCTGCCAACAATGTGATTTTAGCTTAGTGATACTCACTTTGGATTTCTGAGCTTCAGAACTATAAGAAAATTAATTCGTGTTGTGTTAGTCACTGAGTTTGTAGTAATTTATTATAGCAGCAATAGAAAACTAGTAGAGAACAGGAAGGTGGAACCCCAACTCTCTCTCTTTTCTACTTGCATCCTAGGCTCATCTTCACCATAGCACTGTCCCATCCCTCTCACGAGACCAGGAAGTCATTAAGGGCAAGAATGGTCTTGTTTCTTCCTGTGTCCTCAAGGCCAAATACATTTTATGACACATAGTAGCTGACACTTAATTGAATGTTTTTAAACAAATAAATGGATGAATTATTAAAGAAGTCTCTCACCCACTAACAATTTGTTAAGGATTATAATAAAGGAGGTAAATTAAAATCAACTTCTTAACTCAATCAGCAAAGATAACTGGATCCATAACAATACAGAATACATAGGACAGGATTTTAGGACACCAGAAAAGAAACATGAATCGTCCTAACACTATATGGTGTGGTGTGTGTGTGTTTGTGTGTGTGTGTAAACTGCTAACACCTTCCTTCCTAAGGTGGGATAAAATTACTGCAAAATAGAGAGTGAGAGGGAGACAATACCAAAAGCCAAGAAGGAAAGGGAAAATAGACTCTTCAGATCTCAAATAACATTTTACCCCAGTAATTAATAAAATAAGAAGCATTCCAATTAGGTAAGGTTCCCCAAACTGAACCCATATGTAAGTAAGAATTTAAGCTACTGAGTATGTTACCAATATTGCTGCTAGGTTACAATATAGGTGGTTTTATGAATTGATATCTTAGTATATTAATCACTCCCAATTTGAAGCGACCGTTTCTTCCATGAAAATCACAAAATGGAAAGTTTGTTCACTTCAACCGCCAGGCTGCTTAAAAACTACTGGTTTTCTACCAGCTGATTCTCCAGCAGATCTCCAACGTCTTCAACACGGAGGACAGCCGTGCTGCCTGGAACAACACCCTCCTCCATAAACTTCCCTCTAGCCTTGATCTGAGGCTGCACCGACTGGAGCAGATGAAAAAAGTCAATCTGGATTGCTGCCATTTGGGACTTGCTGCCTGGGAGTATTTCTGTGGAATCCATCTCTACCTGAAGGAAAAGGAATACAGCCCCTGTGCCTGGGAGGTTGTCAGAGTGGAAATTGAAAGGTGCCTTTTCTTCATGTAAGAATCCTCGAAGAAATGTCCACAAATAAAGAATATATTTTTTAACATCTTTATTGGAGTATAATTTCTTTACAATGTTGTGTTAGTTTCTGCTTTATAACAAAGTGAATCAGCTATACCTATACATATATCCCCATATCTCCTTCCTC
>NC_041218.1:90064808-90082916 GCF_002837175.3 Physeter macrocephalus
GTTGTGTTAGTTTCTGCTTTATAACAAAGTGAATCAGCTATACCTATACATATATCTCCATATCTCCTCCCTCTTGCGTCTCCCTCCCACCCTCCCTATCCCACCCCTCTAGGTGGTGACAAAGCACCGAGCTGATCTCCCTGTGCTATGCGTCTGCTTCCCACTAGCTATTTATTTTACATTTGGTAGTGTATATATGTCCATGCCACTCTCTCACTTCATCCCAGCTTACCCTTCCCCCTCCCCGTGTCTGAAGTCCATTCTCTACGTCTGTGTCTTTATTCCTGTCCTGCCCCTAGGTTTTTATTTTTTGTTTGTTTGTTTTTGTTTTAGCGGTACGCGGGGCTCTCACTGTTGTGGCCTCTCCCGTTGCGATCGGCAGGCGGACTCTCAACCACTGCGCCACCAGGGAAGCCCTGCCCCTAGGTTTTTAAGAACCATTTTTTTTTTTTTTAAGATTCCACATATATGTGATAGCATATGGTATTTGTTTTTCTCTTTCTGACTTCACTCTGTATGACAGACTCTAGGTCCATCCACCTCACTACAAATAACTCACTTTCGTTTCTTTTTATGGCTGAGTAATATTCCATTGTATATATGTGCCACATCTTCTTTATCTATTCATCTGTTGATGGACACTTAGGTTGCTTCCATGTCCTGGCTGTTGTAAATTGAGCTGCAATGAACATTGTGGTACATGACTCTTTTTGAATTATGGTTTTCTCAGGGTATATGCCCAGTAATGGTATTGCTGGGTCATATGGTAGTTCTATTTTTAGTTTTTAGGGAACCTCCATGCTGTTCTCCATAGTGGCTGTATCAAAAGAATATTTTTTATACTCATGGGAGAAAAAAAATACTGGTTTTCTTAAACTGTTACTAATAGGAATTTTAGACAAGAACTGCAATACTTTCAGCTACCAAACCTGGAATATCAAAGTTACTTCCCATCTGTTGTGCATTTAATTCATTTATTTAACTCAAGCCACTTTAAATTCAGTTGAAAATCAGGAATAGTTACACTTAGCTGAAGAAAAAACAACACCTCTAATTATTTATAAAGGTCATGTTCATGGTCTTATATTGCTTCTTACACTTTTCTTTCTCTAATTTTATTACTCAAAAAGAGGTATTTGGTTAACCAATTTAAGTTTGGTGGTGGTGGAATTGGGGAAAAGGTTTTCTGAAAGCTAGAAACCTTTTTATTTATGAAAGACAAAGTTAATTTCTGAGCCCAGACATTGAGGAAATCAGCTTGGTTTTATTCCTGCTTTCCCATCGGAGTGCATCCCAAATTTGGGTACAGATTATAGATTTGTCACTCCTAGTCACAAAGGAAGATCCCTTCTCATTTCACTTGGGAAATGCTTCCTGTAGGACTCGAGATTTCTGAATAATGGGAAGTGGAGTAGTCAGTATATTTGCATCCCAAGGTAAAGCCTGGGCACTGAAATCTGATACAAATCAAGACTTGCCACTTTCTGATGGTCCTCACTGCGTCTCAGTTTCCTTCTCTGTAAAGTGGGACAATGATAATAATAATAAAACATGTATCATAGCGTTGTTGTGGGTTTTTAATTTATTGATTCATATAAAATGCTTAAATAGATCCTGATTTACAGAAGGGCTATAGTCAATGTTAGCCCTTATTATAATCTGTGGCAATTCTGAATGACCTAGTGATTACTCACAGAAGTTCTATATAATTTACTTAAACAAATCATGGAATGCTTGAGGTGGAAAAAAGTCTTAAAAACCCCCTGGTCCAATCCCTTCAAGCCCTCTCGACAATCTGTCTTTTTCACACAGTACTCAGAGTGATCTTTCTAAAATGCTGACGTGATCAAAGACTCACCCTCCCCAATGTAAAGACCAAATTGTTTTACTGGTTTAATGCTCTAGCTGCTCCCCTGCTGCCCTCCCCACATCACTCATTGACAATTCCAGTCTGTTTTGCCAAGATCTCCTCTACCTTGGGCCTTCTCAGGAGCTGTTGACTTGCCTCAAACACCCTTCTACTGCTCTCACTATTCTAACTCCTGCTGAGATTAAGGTGGGGCCCCTCCTAAGTGCTCACAGAGGACTCCTGTACTTTCGTCACCAGCACTTACCACATTATCCTGCTGTTGCCTCTGTCTGTATCTGGCTACGAACCCCACTTCTATGATGGGAAGGATCGTCTCCATCTTCTCCATAACTTTATCTTCAAGACTAAGTTCGGTGCCTGGCCTGTGGTAGGCGCAAAACAAATATTTGTTTTGTGAATGAATCAATAAATCAATGACTTTTTCACCAAGTTACTCAGGGCAAAAATGGGCTTACAATTAGACTCTTTCTTCCATAGGCATTTAATCAATCTTTTGGACAAATTGGAAAGGCTTTGTTCAGCAGTTATTGAACTTATCAGAAGAAATATTTCTCCAAATACCAAACTTAAACATTCTTATCAAAGAAAAAAGCCCCAGGATTATATTTTAAATTCACTCTATTTTTTCCTGCCTCTTCTTCACCTCAGCTTCTCATAAACATGAACATGTTTTCATTTCTGGATGATTTTATTCTTCCCACTTGACAGATAACCATTTTTTTTTTCTTTCTGTGTGTATGTTTAATGGAGCTTAGATTAACACAGATACTTTTGCTTGACAGCTTCAATTTCTGAAGCTTCTTATTATAACCAAACATCTTTAATTTAATGCTATATCAACCATTAGGAAGGAAAAATTTTTATGATGGGAGAGTGTATGTCTCATAGTTACTATTGTGAGAAAGAGAATAAAAATAATTCACCTGATCTCACAAATGTGCTGAAAGTTTTACTTTAGGCAAAGACCGCCTCTCCCCTGTGCAAGGATTGAAGGGAGAGCCTCAGAGGGTCTGATGCTATGTATAAGCCATTCCATTCAGCCTTCACATCAACTCTGGTGGAGGAAAATGGGACCCCGACACTCTGCATTGCCAACAACACCCTTACCTGTCCTCTTCATCCACAGGCACAGACTGTCCTGCCTGCTCTGCTTTAATAACCCTGAGACTAATTTCATTATGTTCATCTCTGTTTACTTTAATTATTGGTAGAAGCCCAGGATGCCTCTCCTCCTACCCACTCTAATTCCCAGACAATTTTGCACATCTTCCTTTTAGATTCTACTTCACGCCTTTCCTTTCCACCAGCAATCTGAACCTCGTGTTCCACTATAAGAAACTCTCCTTAGTCTTCTCTGAACATTTCCTTCACCTTCTTGCCCTCCTTAAAAGGTAGTAATCCCCTCAGGCCTCTGCTTCTGCTTTGGTCCTCTCAAATGGAGGCCGTTTTCTCTCCCACACTCCTGTGCAAGTGGGACTGCAGGTCGTCCTAGCTTCTCATTGTCTTTTGTAGATGGTAGACAATTCTTCCTCTTTCTTCCCTCCCACAAAATACCAGCTTAGAACTTTGAGTCATCAGAAGCTGCTACCCACTACCTCACTGGTTGATATCACCCACCAACTCCCCCTCATTATTTAAAGACTTTACCTCAGGCTTTATTTAAGGTTCAGGTTGCCCATGAAACAGACTCTCAGTGAGATATTTGTATGCAGGAGACGTATTGGGAACTGCACTATGAAACAACTCTTGTAAAGCAGTGAAGGAAGCAGGATTTGACTGAGGAGAAATTGATCCATGATGTAGCTGCAAGAGAAGCTTCAGCTCTTTTCGGGAGAAGCAGTGGAGTTGGGATGTTCCTTCAGATTGTCCCCAGTTGCTGGAAGGGGGCCAGGACTTTGTACTTCATCATCACTTTCACTGGAGTTTGTGTTCTCAACCAAGGCTTCCAATATACTTAGCATTTCTTGTTCAACCAGTCTGATGAACATGATCTCATTGATACATGGATACAGTGGACCTATGTGATATTCTACAGAATGTCCAGATGCTCTAGGTCCTTCAGACTATGACAGAGAAAAAGAGGGTTAATATAGCCCTGGATGAAGGCATAAATTGTACTGTGGTCTATGCCACATTTATATAAACTACTCCTGATTCTTCTTCCTGATAGGGATGAAAAAGAATGCATTTACCAGATCAGTGGCTGCATGCCACATACCTAGGCTGCATTAATCTGCCCCAGCAAAGATGCATCATCGAATACTGCAATTCCTACTTGGTTGAGTTTGCAGTAATCTACCTTAATTCTCCACAATATATATTTGATTTTGTAGGGACCAAATTGCTGAATGACATGAGAATAAGATGGGAACCACAACCTCTGTATCCTTTATGTTTTTAAGAGTAGGAGTAATCTTGGCCATTCCCTCTGGGAGGGACAGTATTTTTTATTTATTCTCTTGGCTGGGGGAAAAGGACTCCTGAAGGCTCAGTCCTTCTGCTACTGTTGAATGCTCTCACCTCCAGAAAACTCACCTCTGGTCTCTATGTGGAGGATTGACTGAAAATTTTGTCTCCAGAGAGGCAGGCAGGAATTGCAGCCCCAGCTGCATGTCAGACTATCTGCGATATCAATTCTAGAACTGGCCATGGTATGTATCCATTACTGTTAGGTCATAGCCTGGCTGAATTAGAAGATTTATGGATTTAGAGAGGGTAGGTAGATGAAAGAGCCAACTTGTGGAGGACTTGAAAGCAACATAAAGGAAGTTGCAATTGGTCCAACTCACAGTGAGGAAACCCTGGAAATTTGTTATGCAGAACAATGAGTTGATGAAAGCAGAGCTCAATGACATCAGTATCCTGGCTGCAAAAGGAATGGAACATGGCAATCAACTGGGCCAAGTATGATGGAAAACATTACAGTAACAGAGGCATAAAGTGATAGGGTCATGAACTAAGGTGGTAGCTGTAGGAATGGGAAGAATGAAATAGGAATAAGACACATTCGAAAAAAGATTTAAAAGATCTTGATCATGTAATAGGATCAGTGGATGGAGGAAAGATAGTTATTAAAAAGAGATTCCACCTTTTCATCCTGAGTGATGGAGGAATGCTATTTTCTTTAAGGTAATTCAGAAATGAAGGAGGGGGTGGAGAAGAAAAGGGGGACATTCAAAATAGAGGAGGATGAGCTTGCTTTGGAAATGTTGAGTGTGAGTTGATGGTAGAATATCCTGTTGGAATCGTCCCTTAACAGTTGTAAATCTGAAGTTATGGATTCAGATAAGCATTCAACAAAACCAGAAACGTTTAAACCTATAAGGGAACTCTTTCACTGAGATCAATTAGAATATATTCAGGTGCTATACTGAGGGATGACAGTGGTAGTTTTTAAGAAGTTATAGAATGTTTGTGAAGTTTACACCTGTATAATATTTGGAAACATTATCTCATATCCTTCCAAACCTTGGTCCCCGCCCCAAACACACACACACACAGCATTTTCCTGTTCATTTCCTCCCATTAATTCAGCAGTAGACTATGTGCTTCATTGCCTAAGGGGGAGTAAGGGGCAGGTAGAAAGTACAAAAGTGGTTTATAGGACCTAGTGATCTAAAAGCATAAATCCATTAGAAGTGGTATAAGCAAGAAAAGTGGGCTGAAAGAAACAGAAGGGAGAGAGGGTCTCCCTCAGATTAAAAGAAGTCGCTCTTGGGATGATGGAGAGCTGAGAGGCCTATAGGTTTTTTTATGCTTTATTTCCTGATAGCACACAGGGACTGCTAGACCCCAGAGAGAAATAACTGGATGGATTGTCCAAGGCAGTGGTGCTCAACCATGGCTGCACATCAGGGAAAATCTGGAGAGAATTTTTTGTTCTTTAGTTTTTATACCAATACTGAAGTCCACCTCCAAAGATTCTGATTTAAATGGTCTAATTTGGGCCCAGGAATAGGTATTTTTCAAAATCTCTCCAGCTAATTTTTATGGGCAAAGTTGCTGGTCTAGAGCAGAGTTCCTTAGCCTCTGCACTATTAACATTTTGGATGGAAAATTCTTAGATGGTGGGGGGGGGGCTGTCCTTGCATTGTAGGATGTTCAGCAGCATCCCTGGCCTCTACTCACTACATTTAAGTAGCACCCACCCATTCTAGGTTGTGACAGTCAAAAATGTTTCCAGATATTGCCAAATGTTCCTTGGGGACAAAATTGCCCCAGTTGAGAACCATTGGTTTAGGAAAACCGTAAACTCTGAGGTTCCTGGCCTCATCCATGAGTGACATGAAACTGCAGAGAGCTTGTGGACCTGGAGGACACGGTGGCCACAACTCAGGGGAGATGACTGAAGACATGAGCATTGCGAACCTATGACTGATGATCAGTGTCCTGCTCCTTCTCAAGCCTAGTGCTACTCATTGTGAAAGCTTCTGAGGTCTTGGCACAGCTAGAGGTGGGGATGGAGGATGGGGGACTGGAAGGAGAACTCCAAAGGAACTAGGGTGGAATCTTCTCCCAACTTGGTAGTATGGGGGATAGAATTAAAAATGAAATATTAAAAGAAAGAGAGGGAAGAATAATATTGATCGCATACCTGAGTTTGTGACCTGATTTTTATGTCTTATACAAGTTCATGTCATTCTGTCCTGTTAGTTATCAGAAATATATCACACAAAGCTCTACTATACATGCACCTCCGTGAAAATCCTGCAGTACACTGGAAAGCCAAAGCAAAATGGCTAAAATGGAAGCAGAGCAACTGCAGTGACTGGCTAAAAAGTCCATAGGAGACATCTAACCTTATCCAAAAGATATATTAATGACATTGCAAAATAATTGCTGGAAAACAAAGACCTTTGGGGGCATTTTCAGCAGCTAGAGCAATCTAGCATGTCTTGCCGGGGTCCTCCAAACTCTCTTGCTGCCTGGAAGCTCAATGATCTCAGTTGAACAGCTCAGAACTCAGGTAGACAACTGAATGAGGCATCCTCTCTTCCCTAAGGAAGAGAGATTATTATTCCCTCAATAATCCAAGAAATTCATCTGACCCAGACAGCCTGTGCCCTCTTTTAAAGAACAGAGTAGTTTCTGGGGTGGTTTACTATACCCAGGGCACCGTGTGATGACTCTGCAAGCTGTGTCCCCTGAATCCCTTCAAGGACCTGCTTCTTTTTTTTTTTTTTTTTTCGCGGTACGCGGGGCTCTCACTGTTGTGGCCTCTCCCTTTGCGGAGCACAGGCTCCGGACGCGCAGGCTCAGCGGCCATGGCTCACGGGCCCAGCCGCTCCGCGGCACGTGGGATCTTCCCGGACCGGGGCACGAACCCGTGTCTCCTGCATCGGCAGGCGGACTCTCAACCACTGCGCCACCAGGGAAGCCCGGACCTGCTTCTTTTGAAGTGAAATTTCTGAGGTTTGAAGGTTTGGTGCTTCTTGGTTTCCAGAGACAAATGAACTGAGATTGAAAGTGTGGAAAAGATGGGAACAGAGGTAGTTGGTGGAGCTGTGACCAGAGCAGAAGTGGAGCCAGAGTGGAGTCAACAGGTAGCCTCAGGCACTAAAGTTATGTTGGAGTCAAAGCAAGTGGGTCACGGGACAGTAGCAGTACCTCCTCCTTCTTCTAGTAGAAGTTGGAGCTGGTGTGGCATGGGAGGTAAGCCACTTCCATGATCTGTCCTCCTTACTAGGACCACAGCCTTTGTCCCATCAGTCAAACCTAGCTCAGTTCTGGAATATACTAGGAAAACAATGAACTTAAATGAATCAATCGGGTATTCAAAGAGTTTACCTCCCAAGTACATTCGCATTTTATAGAGGACTCTTTATGGAATTAAATATTTATTCAGACCTACCTTCCTCGGACTTTAAAACAAATGAAAATGCAGACTTGAAAAGAAGCAAAAAACAAATTAAAAAATTTTAATTTATGTTTAAACATTGACAAGTTGACAAAATTGTAGGGAACTGTCAGACACATTCTGAGAGAAAGCCTGGTCCCAAAGAGGTAAGGAAAGTCACTGAGCCCCAACGCTGCTTGAGGGCATTTGCCAGTGTTAGAAAAGATACCAAGAAGCTTGAGCTTTGATTCAGCAGCCTCAGGGGCAGGGAGACAGAAATCAAGTTCTTTACCAGAAAATTCTGCTAAACGTTCAATAATGAAATATTTCAATGATGGAATAAAGCGGATACAAACTCTTCCAGAGAATAGAAAGAGGAAACATTTTCCGACTCCTTTTGTGAAGTTAGTATATCCTTGATTCCAAAACTCAACAAGATTGTAAGCAAAAGGAAAAATAGAGGTGAATCTCAACACATGAAAATAGTTGCCCAGGAACTGAAAACCCAGGAATGTGAGATTGGGTTAACATTAAAATCAATCAATGTAATTCATCACAACAAAAGATTAAAGTAGAAAAATCATGTGATCAACCCAAAAGATGAAGAAAATACAGCCCAAATGTCCATCAACAGTAGAGTACAATGGAATACTATACATTAATGGTAGTGAGTTAACTACAGTTAATTATTACAACATAAATGAATCTTACATATAATGTTAGCAAAAGAAGGAAAATGTTAAAAAATACCTATAACTCCATTTATATAAAGTCTTTTAAAATAGACAACATGTCGTTATATTGTTTAGGAATGCATACACAGCTGATAAAACTATAAAGAAAAGAAATCGTTACTGTAAATATCAAGAATGCTGTTGCCTCTGGGAAAGAGAGAAGGGGCTGTTAATTGGGTAAGATACATAGAGGATTTGGGGGAGTGCTGTCAGGGTTTTATTTCTTGACTTCAGTGAGGGTTTCTCAGGTGTTTACTTAGTAATTACTGTAATTGTTAAACTTTATTTATGGCTTATGCACTTCTAAATATGTATCTTGTATTTCACCCCCTCAAATTTTTTTTTTTCTAAGAAAACCTTTCATGACCCACAGAAATAAAGCTCTAATAGTGGCATTTCAAGCACCATGCCTGACAAATATCAGAAGAGATATTTTTGGGTAAAGTAGGCAGACTCATCATCCCTTCAACCACATTAGACACCCGATTTATCTATTCTGCTGCTCAGATGGGCAACCTTGCCCTCCACAATCTACCACACTAGCCTGGAAAGCCTAGTCCTGGTCATTTATGCAGCAGTTTATTGATTTAACCATAATCTTTCAGCACCAGCCAAACCTGTTGTTTTATGATTTTATATTTTATGGTTAGTTCAACCATAGCACATCATAAATTTAAATTGAAAGCACAGTAATTATTTTCATGTCTTTTAAAAAATTTGAATTACACAAACCAGTGAACATGATCCCAAAGCCACTAAGATGATTATTCACACCTTGTAGTTTGTCTGGTTATGGGTCATAAGAAATAAAATACATCAAAAAAAGTCAATAATAGAAAATAAAAACACAAAACTTATTATTATTATTATTATTTTTTTTGCGGTATGCGGGCCTCTCACTGTTGTGGCCTCTCCCGTTGCGGAGCACAGGCTCCGGACGCCAATGGCTCATGGGCCCAGCCGCTCCACGGCATGTAGGATTTTCCCGGACCAGGGCATGAACCCACGTCCCCTGCATCGGCAGGTGGACTCTCAACCACTGCGCCACCAGGGAAGCCCTATTATTTTTTTTGAATGATAGCAACAGCTCATCAGTGAAGAGCCTGGGTGTTGTCATGGCAACAGTAATACAGGAATGTGAACCTCTAGCCTCCAAGTCTTCTTTTTCTTTTTTCTAGTACTGGCACTAAATAATAAAGAATGGTCCCAGACAATGTGTAAAACCCATAATGTTTATAAATTAGTCTCAGTAAACAGATACAACAACCTTGAGTTTCTAAACAAATAACATGATGATGAATGTTAAGAGAGCAGAGACATCTTTGATGAATGTACAATGCATCCAGGTCCCATAAAATAAAATAATAAGCATATGGTTGGGTTTACTGGTGGCCTCTCCATATCGGGCCTGATTAGCATGATGTGTACTTTGCATTTCTGAATTTTGCTCTATCCTTACGACACTTTACTGTAATATCTCTCATTTCAGCCCTCCTATATAGACTTTCATCCATGGTCTCCAATCAGCATACACTCTCTGTTGTACAATAAATATGTAGTAGAGGATACTGCTTAAGATAGAGTTTGGGACCAAATAGACCTCAGCTCAAATTCTAACACTGTCACCCATTTATTGGGCAGTCTGGGGTGAGTTACTTAACACTTCTAAATTTCAAATTCCTCATCTGTAAAATGGAGATAACTCTAATTATAATTCCTCTTATAGGGTAGTTGTGAGACTTAAATGAGATAATGTGTATAAAAGGACTTAGCGCAGAACCTGGCATACATTAAACACTCTAAATACTAATATTTTATTATTATACTTGAAATACTGTCTATGGCCTATAATCATAGATATTTCAAGCAGTTTTTTAAAGTCACAGACAAAATTTTCAGCCACATTTTTTCTACTTCTGTTTCTATTCCTGATTTAGTATGATTTATTCCTCAGTTAATACTTGGGAGCACTATTCAAAGACCACTCAGCCAGGTTTCCTCTGTAGCTCTCTCTGCTCTCTGATGCTTCTGCTTGAGCCCAGTCTCAATCATAATTAAGAGTGGCAAGTTCTGAGAGACAAGGCTTAGTTTAACTCCTGTCTTGGCTGTAGTTTGGTAAGTGAGATTAATAGAGGGTATAAGCATGTCGCGTCTATGAGTATAAAAAAATAGGAGATCGGGCAACAGCTGGCAAAAAGCTCAAACCAATAACGATAATGTGAGATGACAATCCCACAGCAAGAATTAGTCCAAAATGTGCAGAAAAGGCTTGGTAAGGTCTAATGAGTAGAAGCAGAATTACAGTAAGGCTTAGAGTGTCCACTCATTCTACTGTAGAAGGCTAAGAAAGGTCATAATCAGCCAACTAAGGTCACAGTCATTTGGCTGCAGAGCTTTTAAAAGTATAACAGAGTAGGATTTGGAGAACAAAGGGTGTGTCTTGATCTCAAAATAAAACCTTTACCATCAGCTAACAGCTATGGATTCGGGGTATAGACTTGAGCCAAGTTGCTTGCCGTAAAAAAAAAAAAAAAAAAAATTGAAGTATAATGTACATGCAGAAGCAAAGTATTTTGTGCACAACTTAATGAATTTTCACAAAGTGAGCACACTCACATACCCAGATTTAGAAATAGAACATTATCTACCTTAAGCCACTTCCCAGTCATTACTGCTTTCAGCAGTAACCATTCTCCTATCCCTGTCAATTAGATCTGCCTATCTTTTAACACTGTAAACAGAATCACACAATATATACTTCCGTCTTTGGTTTCCTTTCATCAACAATATTCTTGTGAGACTGTGATATTGTGATTTACAATCAGAAATATATATTTGGTCTTCAACCCATTCCTGACACACAGCTCCTAAAACTCTTGGAAATGCCTGGTAAGAGCCCAAATACTGGGCTCTTTTGTTATGTTAATGTTATATCTTTTGTTATGTTATATCTTTTGTTTGTTATGTTAATGAGGTGACTTCTGGAAAGTTCTTTGGTAATCTAAGGATGGGGGCTGGTTGCCAGGGGAACCAACCATGTGATTAGAGGGTTGGAACTTTCAGTCCCACATCCCCAATCTCAAGGGAGAGGAGAGAGGCTGGAGGTTGACTCAGTTGCCAATGGCCAATGATTTAATCAATCAGGACTACAGAATGAAGCCTCCATAAAACCCCAAAAAGACAGGGCTCATAGAGTTTCTGGGTTGGTGAACACACGGAGCTTCTGGGAGAGCAATGCTCCTGGAGAAGGCAGGGCAACTCTGCACCCTTTCCCCATACCTTGCCCTGTGTATCTCTTCCGTCTGGTTATTCCTGAGTTATATAGCCTTTTATAATAAGCCAGTGATCTTGCAAGTAAAATGTTTCTCTGAATTCTGTGAGCTGCTTTAGCAAACTAATCAGACTCAGAGAGGGGTTTGTGGGCCCTTCCAGTCTATAGCAGGTAGGTCAGAAGCACACGTGACAATCTGGACTGGCAACTGGTATCTGAAGTTGGATACCAGGCAGTCTTGTAGGAGTGACCCCTTGACCTGTGGGATCTGATGCTATCTCTTCAGATGCTATCTGTAGATAGTGTCAGAATTGAGTTAAATTGTAGTGTTTGAGAATTTCTTCTTGTTGTGTGGAAGTGCCCCTCCCCCCACACACGTTGGAATTGGTGACCAGAACCTTTAGAGACTCACCCATGTTGTGTGCGGTTGTGGTTTGCTTATTCTTGTTGTTATAGAGTAGTCCATTGTATGAATATTAAATAAAATTCAAAAAATCCATTTACTGTTGGTGGGCATTTGGGTTATTTCCATTTGGGGAGTTTTACAGAGTGGTGCAATAAACATTCTTGTACGTGTCTTTTGGTATACATTTATACAGAATACCCTGCATTTCTGTTAGGGGACATACCTACGGGTGGAAATGCTGGATCACAGAGTATGCAAGTGTTTAGCTTTAGCAGATACTGGCAAACCAGTATCTTCACTTCGACAAAGTGGTTTTGCCAAATTGCACTCTTGCCAGCATAATATGAGACTTTCAGATGCTTTTCATCCTCACTAACACTTGGTATGTCTGTCTTTTTAATTTTAGCCTTACTGGTGGGTATGCAGTGGTATCTCACTATGGTTTTAATTTTTATTTTCATTTTTTAAAATTTATTTATTTAATTTATTTATTTTTGGCTGCACTGTGTCTTCGTGGCTATGTGTGGGCTTTTCCTAGTTGCGGCAAGCGGGGGCTACTCTTCACTGCAGTGCACGGGCCTCTCATTGCGGCAGCCTCTCCCTTTGCGGAGCCCAGGCTCCAGGCGCGCGGGCTCAGTGTTTGTGGCTCGCGGGCTCCAGAGCACAAGATCAGTAGTTGTGGCGCACGGGCCTAGCTGCTCTGCAGCACGTGGGATCCTCCCGGACCAGGGCTCGAACCCGCGTCCCCTGCATTGGCAGGCAGACTCTCAACCACTATGCCACCAGGGAAGCCCTATTTTCATTTTTTTTTAACATTACCTGTTTTTATTTATTTTTATTGAAGTATAGTTGACATAATATTGTGTTAGTTTCAGGTGTACAGAAAAGTCATTCAGTTATATATACATTTTTTTCAGATTGTTTTCCATTATAGGTTATTACAAGATATTGAATATGGCTCCCTGTGGTATACAGTAAATCCTTGTTGCTTATCTATGTTACATATAATGATTTGTATCTGTTAATTCCATACTCCTAATTCATCCTTCCCCTCCTCCCTTTCCCCTTTGGTAACCATAAGTTTGTTTTCCATGTTTGTGAGTCTGTTTCTGTTTTGTATATATTCAATTGATTCATCACACTGAGCAAGGTTGTTCTTCACCTGCTGAACTTGTAATAAAACTGCAACAAACCTGAAGACAACGGAAGTGGGAAGGGGAGTGTATTTTTTTTGTCCTACCTGGTTACGTGAAGATCTTTCTTGCAGCTTTGGTTGTATAAGAGATCTTCCACTACTTTTCCGTTGGTTTTCTGTGAGACTTGTTCCACATGTATGTTTGTGGGAGAGGTGAGCTCCATGTCCTTCTACTCTACCATCTTAATCTCTGACTCTGGAAGGGGAATGATTTGATATGGTGAGAAGTAGTCTTAAAAATTGTAAACTGACTCATTTCTTTCAAGATTGTTTCACACACACCATCTTTCCCTAAGGGTCATGCAGAGATTGGCCATCTAGAATGAAACTGGAAGCAATGAGTCATGATACATACAATGCAAGCATTGGACTTACTGAACACTCTTTATGGCCAAGCACCTGTTCAATGCTTCATGTGAATTATCTCTTTTAACCTTCCCAACAATCCTCCAGAATGGGTACCATTTTGTACCCATTGTACAGCTAAAGAAACTGAGCCTTGGAAAGAATAAGTGATTTGCCCACAGTGATATAATTAATAAATGGTAAGCTAAGATTCAAACCCAGGTAGCCAGACTCAGGATCTGACACTCTTTATTCACAATATACTATGCTCTCTTTGCATCCTGTCAGTAGACATTTAACGTTTGAGGGGAGACTGGAGCAGGGCTTTTCAAGGTCTACTCCAGAGAGAAATTAGTTATATGCCCCCTATCAGAAACACGATAACCTTATCAGCTTAATCAGCAGCCATGTTGCAGAGAATCCACAAAGTTCCTCAACTTGCATATATCTAGTAAGACACATGCCACAAACATGCAAAAGTAAAATCAAGAACCTAAACAATTCCAGACACTTTTGTTCAGAAGAGATGTCACTGTAAATTCCTTTAATCTGTTATTTCTATTATCCTTGTAATAATCTTTTAGCTGTTTCTCTACCGATCACAAAATTATCATTGGCTTAAACCCTGTATCTCAAAAATTAGAACAAGACAATTTAGTAGATTTAAATATCATAAGATAGGAAAGACTAAAGAAGAATAAAGGAGTGGACAGAAATAAAGTATAGAGTTGGGAGCTAGACTGGGTGAAAAGGCATAAATCCTTTATATTACTATGATTTCTTTATGACTGTTTAAAATTTATTTTTTATTGAAGTATAGTTGAATTACAACGTTGTGTTCTTTGTGATTCTTTTGTGTGCTGTTTTGATGGTTGCTTTGCTCTATTCCATTATTTAAATGGTTGATTGAAAAACACTTTATGAGTGACCAAATATTCATTCTGATTTAGTGATCTTGACAACCTAATCTGGATATCTTGTCACTTAAGTATGAATCTCTTTTACTATATGTTCCAGTTATCTCTTGATGTGTAACAAACTACCCCAAAATTTCCTGTCTTAAATCAATAGCAATCGTTTATTTGGGAGCAGGGCTTTGCAGAAGTGGCTCATCACTGCTCCACATAGAACAAGCTGTGGTGGCTCAACTGGGGGCTGCAGGGTCCGTTTTCAAGATGGCTCCTACACTTGGTGCAATATGGTGCCGGCTGTCAGCTGGGAGTTCAGACAGGGCTGTGGAATGGGGGGTCTCAGTTCTTCATCTTGGACTTTCTCGTGGCTTGGTGGCTGAGTTCCAAGTCTAAAAGTCTCAAAAGAACCAGGCAGCAGCTGTTGCCTTTTATGGCCTCAGAAGTCACATAGCTTCATTTCTGCTATAATCACATGCCTTCCTGGACTCAAGAGGCGGGAACACAATTACCACCTCTCAACAGGAGGAACATTAAAGCCACACATTAAGAAAAGCATGCGGTATGGGGAGATATTATTGTGGCCAGTTTTGGAAAGTCCAACCTGACACACTGTATGCGTTCATTCATTCATTCATTCAATAAATATTTATTGATCACTGGATTAGGAGTTAAGTTGTCAGTGGTGAGGAAAAATATACATTTACTATCTGGTGAGAGAAGTAGGCATTATTCAAACATCACATAAATAGATATATGATTATAAGTCTGATAAACAGTGCAAATGAGAGATCATGAGGGAGTATAAGGAGGTCTAAGAGGTCGGTAAAGGCTTCTTTCTGGAAGAACAAATAAGAGTGAAACAAATAAGGTTGAGAAAGGTAAATTTCTCCAGGAACATTCCATGCACAGGGGACAGCATGTGGAAAGGCCCTGTGGTAGAGGGACAGAAAATAGTAAGAACAAAGACCTGAAGGCCTGTGTGGCTGAAGAAGTGAGTGAGAAGGACAGAGTCAAATAAATTGAGGCTGAAGAGGCTGGTAGAAGCATCCAGACCAGGCAGGAGCATGCTAAGACATTTTGCCTTTAGTCTCAGAGAAGTGAGAAGCCACTGAAGCGTTCTAAACAGAGGCAATGGCCTAATCAGATTTGCATTTCAAAAAGTACGCTGTCTTCAGTGTGAAGGATAAATGGGAGAGGGTGAAAGCAAGAACAATGATGTGGCTATTGCAGTAGTTCAGGCAAGAGGTGATTAATAACTTAGCCTGGTGGTAAAGAAGGAGAGAATTGAACAGATTCAAGAAATAGATAGGAGATCCTGCATTTATTTAGGTCTCTCCTGAACCACTGGACTCTGGTTCCTCTGGAGTAATGGGGGTCAAATCTTTATAACCTTTGAATCCATACCACTTAGCCCAGCATCTGGAATTTAAGAGATAATTTAACGCTGAGTATTTGTTGGATGAATGGATGATGGACGGATGGAAGGATGAATAAGAAAATGGGCACATCTCTCTTCAGTTCCAAGTTCCCTAGTTCTTTCCTGCCTTAGTGCCTTTACTGGTTTTGATGCCTCTTATTGTAACATCTTCCCTGCTTGTTCTCACTTCTCTCTATCCCCTCATCAATCCATCCCTCATCAAGGGAGCTTTCTTGGATTTAAGGCTAGTTAGATGCTTCCCTTCTGTGACTTCAGAGGGCACCTCTATCCGATGTTGGAACTTACCACAATGCATTGCAATACTCAATTTGTCTCTCTTTTACCTGATAGTGTGTGCCTCCTCAGGGACTGTATCTCGCTTACATCCATAACTCCAACAATTAGCACACTGTACAAACTACAGGAGGCACTAATTAGTATTTGTTTATGTCAGTGAAGGAAGGGAATGAATCCTATGTGTATAAGATCCCCAAATGCAAAGGTGTCAGAGCTGACATTCTGTGGGGGAAGATTAGGAGTACAACTAGTCTTCTTCCTCAAAGGGTTGCCATTGCCTCTGCCAATGGAAGAGACCAGAAAGTTGCTGGTGAGCTGTCTTATTTATTTTTTTAAGACCTCATTCTTTTTTTTTTTTGATCTTCACTTTTCATTTTTAATTTTTTTGGCCATGCTGCACGGCTAGCGATATCTTAGTTCCCTGACCAGGGATAGAACCTGCGCTCTCAGCAGTGAAAACATGGAGTCCTAATCACTTTACCACCAGGGAATTCCCCAGTGAGCTGTCTTTGTTCCCTTCTCTCCCTCCCCAGTGTCCAGCTACCCTTCCACCCCTGGCCAAGAATCTGCTTCAGCATTTGAAGAAATACTCAACTGAGATTTCAGAATTCTCCATAATAAAACACAGTAGGAATAAATCAAGCCTGAAAAATCCTTAAAAGCAGGGGTTTTCAATTTAAAAATGTATTAAGTAGAATACCCCTCCCAACAGAATAATTAGTTAGAGCACTATTTCATGCTTTTAGTGAGGACACTAATGAAATATAAATGCTCATGAAACTACAGAATACTGTCAGGTGAAATGTGTAATGATTTAGGCCAGTGCTTCTTTTTAAAATATTTTATTTATTTATTTGGCTGTGCCAGACCTTAGTTGCGGCACGCAGGATCTTTAGTTGCGGCATGTGGGACCTAGTTCCTTGACTAGGGATCGAACCTGGGCTCCCTGCATTGGGAGCATGGAGTCTTAGCCACTGGACCACCAGGGAAGTCCCTAGGCCAGTGCTTCTTAAACTGAGATCCACACAACACATTCTTCAGCATTTTTGAGTTCTGTAGGAGAATTTTTAATTTTAGTTTTTAATTAGATGCTAATTTAAAAGTTAATACAAGCATATTTCAAATTATCTGATACACTTATTGTCTGTTGAGGAGACAGGCTGAAAAACTGCACTGACAAACAGTTTTAGATCAGAGGAGGGCTCCATATTTATGATTGCATTTATGCTGAGGGATCCACCAAAGAGTTTAGTTTTAAATGTGTTGGTAAGAATGTCCAGCCCTACCACACATCCTGATGTCAAGAAGATAACACTTATCCCGCAACTACTATTACACAACTCTTATTAGTTTCAAATACAGGAAAAAAATTTCACTCTTCTTTTTTACAGTGATAATTTGCAACTGAAAATCATTTTCATAGGATAAAATGTTGATTTCTTTCTTTTTTTTAACATCTTTATTAGAGTATAATTGCTTTGCAATGGTGTGTTAGTTTCTGCTTTACAACAAAGTGAATCAGTTATACATATACATATGTTCCCATGTCTCTTCCCTCTTGTGTCTCCCTCCCTCCCACCCTCCCTATCCCACCCCTCTAGGTGGTCACAATGATTTCTTATTTAGTGACTATGATACTGTCATTTGAAAATGGTACATAAAAAACCTGTACTCAGAAAACTATGACACTAATGAAAGAAATCACAGATGACACAAACAGATGGAGAGATATACCATGTTCTTAGATTGGAAAAATCAATATTGTGAAAATGACTATACTACCCAAAGCAATCTACAGATTCAATGCAATCCCTATCAAATTACCA
>NC_041218.1:90083399-90085372 GCF_002837175.3 Physeter macrocephalus
CAACCCTCAGAATGGGAGAAAATATTTGCAAATGAATCAACGGACAAAGGACTAATCTCCAAAATATATAAACAGCTCATGCAGCTCAATATTAAAAAAACAAACAACCCAATCCACAAATGGGCAGAAGACCTAAATAGACAACTCTCCAAAGAAGACATATAGATGGCCACGAGGCACATGAAAAGCTGCTCAATATCACTAATTATTAGAGAAATGAAAATCAAAACTGCAATGAGGTATCACCGCACACCAGTCAGAATGGCCATCATCAAAAAATCTACAAACAACAAATGCTGGAGAGGGTATGGAGAAAAGGGAACCTTCTTGCACTGTTGGTGGGAATGTAAATTGATACAGCCACTATGGAGAACAGTATAGAGGTTCCTTAAGACACTAAAAATAGAACTACCATATGACCCAGCAATCCCACTACTGGTCATATACTCAGAGAAAACCATAATTCAGAAAGATACATGCACCCCAATGTTCATTGCAGCACTATTTACAGTAGCCAGGACATGGAAGCAACCTAAATGCCCATCGAAAGACAAATGGATAAAGAAGATGTGGTACATATATACGATGGAATATTACTCAGCCATAAAAAGGAACGAAATTGGGTCATTTGTAGAGACATGGATGGACCTAGAGACTGTCATACAGAGGGAAGTAAGTCAGAAAGAGAAAAACAAATATCGTATATTAATGCATATATGTGAAATCTAGAAAAATGGTACAGATGAACAAGTTTGCAAGGCAGAAATAGAGACACAGATGTAGAGAACAAACGTATGGACCCCAAGGGGGGAAAGTGGGCGGGGGTGGTGGTGGGATGAACTGGGAGATTGTGATTGACATATATACACTAATATGTATACAATAGATAACTAATAAGAACCTGCTGTATAAAAAATAAATAAAATAAAATTTAAAAATTAAAAAAAGAAAAAGAAAATGATACAGTACACAAGAGTAATATTGTGAAGTAATAATACAAAATAGAGTGGTCTTTATGTGTAAAGTCACTCATTTATTCTTTTGATATCTGCAATATGCCATGTACTACCATTCTATGCTTTGGGGACACAGCAGTGAATCAGAAAAAGTTCCCGGTCCTGTGGAGCTTACATTCTAGTGAATGATGTCTAAGCACCAAGTAAAGCCAAAGCACATTATGGTCCAACTGTGCAAGGGAGAGTTTTGCAGTAGTTTGGAGGGAGAAAATTGGTGAGATAATTGAGTTGACACATTGTAGTCCAGACATTGCAGCCTCTAAAAAAACCTGTGCCAGATCAACCATGGCCAAATTTATAGTGAGAGAGGACTTCTTGAGTTGATCTTGTCTTTATGCATATCAACTTGTATTAGTATAAGTGAATAAATAATATTTAAGAAGAAGATTTTTTTTTTTTTTTTTTTGCGGTACGCGGGCCTCACTGCTGTGGCCTCTCCCGCCGCAGAGCACAGGCTCCAGACGCGCAGGCTCAGCGGCCATGGCTCACGGGCCAGCTGTTCCACAGCATGTGGGATCTTCCCGGACCCCAATGTTCATTGCAGCACTATTTACAGTAGCCAGGACATGGAAGCAACCTAAATGCCCATCGAAAGACAAATGGATAAAGAAGATGTGGTACATATATACGATGGAATATTACTCAGCCATAAAAAGGAACGAAATTGGGTCATTTGTAGAGACATGGATGGACCTAGAGACTGTCATACAGAGGGAAGTAAGTCAGAAAGAGAAAAACAAATATCGTATATTAATGCATATATGTGAAATCTAGAAAAATGGTACAGATGAACAAGTTTGCAAGGCAGAAATAGAGACACAGATGTAGAGAACAAACGTATGGACCCCAAGGGGGGAAAGTGGGCGGGGGTGGTGGTGGGATGAACTGGGAGATTGTGATTGACATATATACACTAATATGTATACAATAGATAACTAATAAGAACCTGCTGTATAA
>NC_041218.1:90086022-90088636 GCF_002837175.3 Physeter macrocephalus
TTTTTTTTTTTTTTTTTGCGGTACGCGGGCCTCTCACTGCTGTGGCCTCTCCCGCCGCAGAGCACAGGCTCCAGACGCGCAGGCTCAGCGGCCATGGCTCACGGGCCAGCTGTTCCACAGCATGTGGGATCTTCCCGGACCGGGGCATGAACCCACGTCCCCTGCATTGGCAAGCGGACTCTCAACCACTGCGCCACCAGGGAAGCCCAGAAGAAGATTTTTATTAGGTGGTATCTTTAAGTTTCTCAGTTGTGTCCTAGAAATGTTAATTTGAATTTTATTAGTTTGTTGATTTGACTATATTTAATTTGTAGACGACTTTTGGATTGATAATTGTATGAGTAGGTTTCAAAAGAAGTATAAGAATAAGGACTTAATTAAACTTAATTTGGTAAACAGTTATATTGAAGTATAATTTACATGCCATAAAATTCAAGCATTGTGAATGTGCAGTTCCAGGATTTTTTTTAGTAAATTTCTACAGTTGCACAACATCATCATAATCCGGTTTCAGAACATTTAAATTTCCCCCCGAAGTTTTCTTGTGCCCATTTGAATCAATCCCTGCTCCCACCTCCAGCTGCAGGCTCTCACTAATCTACTCGCTCTAGGTATTTTCCTTTTCTGGAAATTTCATATAAATGGAATCTTTTGCAACTGGCTTCTTTATCTTAGCGTAATGCTTTTAAGATTCATCCATCTTGAAACGTGTATCAGTAGTTTTTTCATGTCTGTGGTTGAATAAATTCTGTTGTACAGATAAAAACACATTTTGTTTATCCATTACCAGTTCATAGACATTTAGATAGTTTTCTAGCCAGTCTGACAATCTCTGTTTTTTTATTGGAGAGTTTGGTCCATTCACTTTGTTTTTGTTTTAAGTTTAAAATATGTATATCTTTACATAAAATTTTTAGAATTAAACTTTTTATTTTGAGATAATTGTAGATTCACATGCAATTATAAGAAATAATACAGAGATATTCTTGTGTACCCTTCACGCAGTTTTCCCCCAGTTGGTAACATTTTGCAGAACTATAGCACTACAGCACAACTAGAATATTGACATTGATACAGTCAAGATACAAAACATTACCATCAATACAAGGATCCCCTCCCAATTACCTTTTTATAGCCACACCCACTTCCCTCAGATACCCACTCCCTCCTTAACCCCTAACAGCTGTTAATCTGTTCTCCACTTCTATAATTTTTTTTATTTTAACAATGTTATATAAATAGAAGCACAAAGTATAAAATCTTCTGGGAATTCCCTGGCCGTCCAGTGGTTATGACTCCACCCTCTCACTACCAAGGGCCTGGGTTCGATTCCCTGGTCTGGGAACTAAGATCCCACAAACAGTGCTGTGCGGCCCTGAAAAAAGTATATACAGTAATCTTCTGGGATTGGCTTTTCTTCACTCAGCATAATTCATTCAAGCTACTCCATGTATCAATAGTTTGCTTCTTTTTTGAAATTGCTGAGTGATATTCAGTTTTGTTTGTTTTTTTTTTTCTTTTTGGCTGCATTGGGTCTTCCTTGCTGCATGCGGGCTTTCCCTAGTTTGTGGCAAGCAGGGGCTACTCCTCGTTGCAGTGCATGGGCTTCTCATTGAGGTGGCTTCTCGTTGCGGAGCACGGGCTCTAGGCGTGTGGGCTGCAGTAGTTGTGGCTCATGGGCTCTAGAGCGCAGGCTCAGTAGTTGTGGCACATGGGCTTAGTTGCTCCACAGCATGTGGGATCTTCCTGGACCAGGGATCAAACCCGTGTCCCCTGTGTTGGCAGGCAGATTCTTAATAACCAGGGAAGTCCCGATATTCAGTTTTGAAGGACAGCTTCCCTGGATATACACTTCTTGATTCACAGTTATTTTTTCTTTCAGCATATTGAATATGTCATCCCAATGCCGCTGGCCTCCATTGTTTCTGATGAGAAATTAGCCATAAATTGTATTGTTCCAGTGTTCCTATGAAGTGTTTTTCTCTTGCTGTTTTCAATGTTTCCTCCTTTTCAGCTTCAGCAGTTTAACTATGATATGCCCAGATATGAATCTCTTTGTGTTTTTCCAAATTGGGATTTATTGACCTTCTTGGATCTGTAATGTTTTTCATCAAATGTGGACAGTTTTCTGCCATTATTTCTTCAGATAAACTTTTTGCCCCTATACGGGACTCTCATTACACATCTTTGGTACACTTGATATTGTCTCACAGATCTCCGAAGCTCTGCTTATTTTTCTTTAATCTTTTTTTTTGTTGTTTTCCTCTATCTTCTTCAGATTGGATACTTTCTCTTGATTTATCTTCAAATTCGCTGTTGCTTTCTGGTATCATATCAAACTGCTGCTGAACCTATCTAATGAATTTGTCATTTCAGTTATTGAATTTTTCAACTCTAGAATCACCATTTGGTTCTTTTTTGTAGTTTCTATTTCTCTATTGAAATTTTCTATTTGTTATGTAATAGTTATTATACTTTTAGGTAAGTCTTTTTTTTTTTTTTTTTTTTTCGGGGTACGGGGCCCTCACACTGTTGTGGCCTCTCCCGTTGCGGAGCACAGGCTCCAGACGCGCAGGCTCAGCGGCCATGGCTCACGGGCCCAGCCGCTCCGCGG
>NC_041218.1:90089868-90098240 GCF_002837175.3 Physeter macrocephalus
TTTTTTTTTTTTTTTTGTGGTATGCGGGCCTCCCCCTGCTGTGGCCTCTCCCGTTGCGGAGCACAGGCTCCGGACGCGCAGGCCCAGCGGCCATGGCTCACGGGCCCAGCCGCTCCGCGGCATGTGGGATCCTCCCAGACCGGGGCGCGAACCCGGTTCCCCTGCATCGGCAGGCGGACGTGCAACCACTGCGCCACCAGGGAAGCCCCCATCCTTTCATTTTTTAAAAAATATTTTTTTAATTTTTTTTTTATTGATCTGTAGTTGATTTACAATATTGTATTAGTTTCAGGTGTACAGCAAAGTGATTCATATATGTATATATTTCAGATTATTTTCTATTATAGGTTAGTATATGACTTTGAATATGGTTCCCTGTGCTACACAATATATCCTTGTTGCTTATTTACTTTATGTATAACAGTTCATTCTTTTGTATGGCTGAGTAATATTCCAGTGCATATATATACCACATCTTCTTAAGCCAATCATCTGCTGATGGATGTTCAGGTTGCTTCCATGTATTGGCTATGATAAATAGTGCTAGCTATGAACATTGGGGTGCATGTATCTTTTTCAATTACAGTTGTCGTCTTTTCTGGATATATACCCAAGAGAGAGATTGCAGGATCATATAGTAACTCTATTTTTAGTTTTTTAAGGAACCTCCATACTGTTCTCCATAGTGGCTGCACCAATTTACATTCCCATCAACAGAGCAGGAGGGGTATCTTTTCTACACACCCTCTCCAGCATTTATTATTTGTAGACTTTTTGATGAAAGCCATTCTGACCAGTGTGATACCTCATTGTGGATTTGATTTACATCTCTCTAACAATTAGTGACGTTAAGCATCTTTTCATGTGCCTGTTGGCCATCTGTATGTCTTCTTTGGAGAAATGTCTATTTAGGTCTTCTGCCCATTTTTTGATTAGGTTTTTTTTTTTTTTTGATATTGAGTTGTATGAGCTGTCTGTATATTTTGGATATTAACTTCTTGTTGGTGTATGGTTAAAACATTTTAAATAGCTGCTTCGAAGTTTTTCTGTGCTAAAACAAACATTTGGGCCCACTCGGGACTTCCCTGGTGGCGCAGTGGTTAAGAATCCGCCTGCCAATGCAGGGGACACGGGTTCAATTCCTGGTCCAGGTCCTGGTCCAGGAAGACCCCACCATGCCCTGGAGCAACTAAGCCTGTGCGCCACAACTACTGAGCCACAACCTGCGAGCCACAATTACTGAGCCCGCGTACCGCAGCTACTGAAGTCTGCGTGCCTAGAGCCTGTGCTGTGCAACAAGAGAAGCCACCGCAATGAGAAGCCCACACGCTGCAACGAAGAGTAGCCCCTGCTCGCCGCAACTAGAGAAAGCCTGCGCGCAGCAACGAAGACCCAACGCAGCCAAAAATAATAAATAATAATAATAAATAAATTTTAAAAAATATATATATATAAAATAAATAAAACACTATTGTGTCAAAAAAAAAAACACCAAACAACATCTGGGCCCACTCAAAGTCACTTTCTACTGACTGATTTTTCTCCTTAGTGAGGGTTAGACTTTACTGTTTCTTTGCATGTCTCTTTTTTGTTGCTGTTGTTGAAAACTGAGCCTTTTAAATAATAAATTATAGCAACTCTCGATTCTCATTTCTCCCTCCTGAGGCATTTTTTTTCAGTAATTTGCTAGGACTTAGCTTGCAGAATCTGTTTCCCTCATGGTATGTGGCTGCTAATATCTCTGCTCAGTTTTTATTATTATTATTATTATTATTATATTTATTTTTTAGCCTGCCTTCCTAGAGTTTTCCCTTAAGTGTGCATAGCTTTGTGGTCAGGAAATGATTTGGGTAGAGACTGTGCTCAAATACATCAAACCTGTAAGGCTTCAATCCTCTGACAATGGATTCCTCCAGCATTTCTCAAGTCTTCCTCAGCTTTTACTTTCCATCAAATCCTTTTTTGTCTCCTCTGAATGTGCATGTCATTCCTTGGCCAGAAGTGTGTGGAGAGCTTATCTAGCTTTTCTATGGCTCTCTCATTTCCAGGGTATCCCTATTGGGCCTAGGTTCAATCCCTTGTCAGTAGATCTGTCTACGGTGGGAAGGTCATTCTTCCTCCCAGAAGACACTGATGGGGTAGAGTCAGGATGAAGTGCTTTCATGAGGCCCAACTGTCTTGCCTTAATCGTAGTCACTCCTTGAGTGGGAGTCCTGCAAGCCTCACAGCCAAAAAAAAAAAAAGACCAGTGAGTGGAATGAAGTATTTATTCAAAATGAAATAGTCTACAGCCTGAAAACAATAATCATATATGCATATAGTCTTCCCAGGCAGTCGAACTGTTTGAAAAGTAAGTTGGTATTAAAGGTTTATCAGAGGATGGATGTGATGGATTTGATTAAAATTCTTAATTTTTCACACATTTGTTTCCTGTAAGAGGATTATATGCCCCCAGCACTTTCACTTTTGGCTTTTTCTTATGACATGCTTTGGCCAATGGAATATGAGATGACATGCTGCATGCTATATTTGAACAGAAGTTTTTAGATACAGTTTTATAATTTGCCTTAGCCTCTTACACTTCTGTCCTTATGTCAAAAAAATGCCCCAGATAGGAGCTGCTCCTTCAACTTGGACTTCAGAATGAGAATACAAGCAGACCTGCAGTCAGGTTTACTGCCTGGACCTTGGTTAGCCAACCAACAACCATTGTCTGATGTGGGTTAAAAGAAAATGCTTGTGTTTATAAGCAGCTGAGTTGGTTTGCTTCTCTAGCAAAAGCTGACTAATATCGGCATGAAAATGTGCCCCTTCAATAAAAGTACTGAATTATCAAGATTAATATTTTTGTGTCACTATAGTAGTAAAAGAAAGCATCTGGGTGGGTTTTCTTCACATTTAGAGGGGTGTTTGGGACTCTAAGACTTAAAATATACAGTATGTGGCTTGGGGGAGAGTCTCACCAAGGCCGAACCTGAGATTTGAGAGACTCAAGTGATTGCCTAGTAGGAGAGACAAGTTTTGTGGATAAAGATGCCTTTAGCAGAGAATTCAAGTAGCAGTTTCAAATATGAGCCCAATACTAAAAATACAAGTGTAGATGTTCCAAATGAAAATGTTGATTTTCAGTCAAGGTGCATCTTGAATGGGAAACTCTGTGAAGCACGTTCAGAATGAATAGCAGATAGAATTCTTTTTTTTTTTTGAAGATCAGGAAGACCAATCAGTACTAACTTGAAAGAGAACAGAACCTACATACTGAACTTAAAACTTTAATATAATAGCACTCCATGACGGGCTTAAAAAATCATCCCTCAAGTGATGGTCACGTTTTCATAGTATTTTACTCAGTAGAGGTGACTACTTACCTTCAGACAGAATTGTTCTGAAATCCTCAAGGGCTTAAAAGGGTTAACAGAGAGATAGTTCTTCTAACATAGGCTGCTGGAGGTGTTCAGCCTTATAAGAAAATAACCTACGGTTTTAGCTGGTTCTGGAAACATGAAAAGAACTTATAAAAGGGATAACTCTTACACAGAATCCAATTCAAACTAGAGGAAAAAGGTCAGGAAAGAGAATGACTGATATTCCTATTTCCCACTTTTCTCTGTATGTGGAGTTCCACATCTCATTGCAAAGAGGTATAGACCAAGGTGCAGTGAAATCAGAGCCTTGTGATCATTTGATCTTGATTTGTATGGGGCATTGAAACACTCCATCCATCTGATTGCCAATGCTAACCTAGTGACTAAGAAATGTTTCATGATTTCTGTAAAGCTCTTAAAAAAAAAAAAGGATTGTGGAAGGAGGCAGAGGGAAACCCTTGGTGAGTGAAAAGAGCTTCATTTTTAGAATCTTTATATTCTGGAGTGGGATCTAATATTGGCCCTAATCATTGATTAAGTAACAGATTTTAGAAATCACCTTTTTCTCCATTTTCCAAGGTCATAGCAATGACTCACCTGAAAATACTAAGTACCCACTGCCTGAAAAATTATAACAATCCGCAGAAAGGATTTTCAATTTTAAATGAAATGTTTGCATCATCAGAGTCTGATATCTCTTGTTAGGTCTCACGTCATTTTTTTTCAAGTGCTGCATTTTATCTTTTTTTTTTGCAAAGTCATCCTGGAATAGTCTTTGTAGAACAGAATAGAATTTTACTGCAGAAAGGGACATTAGAATTCCTCTGATGTCCCTCCCCTCTTCCTCACCATAATTCTAGAGATGAGGAAAGGAGCCCCAAGAGCCTTGGTTTCTCATGATTAGGTGAAGACGGTGCTGGGTTTGGATCCCAAGTCCCTTGCCCTCCAAAACATTTATACTGTCCCAAGCGGTCACAGATTAGTTTGGGATCAAAACATTTAACTCTGGGGCTTCCCTGGTAGTGCAGTGGTTGAGAGTCTGCCTGCTGATGCAGGGGACACGGGTCCGTCCCCCGGTCCGGGAAGATCCCACATGCCGCGGAGCGGCTGGGCCCGTGAGCCATGGCCGCTGCGCCTGCGCGTCCGGAGCCTGTGCTCCGCAACGGGAGAGGCCACAACAGTGAGAGGCCCGCGTACCGCAAAAAAAAAAACACCAAAAAACATTTAGTCCTTTTACTCACCAGGAATCTTTTGAGTAGTGTTACACAGTCCAACTATTCTTCTTCTGTTTTCTCTTTTATAGCCCTAACATTAAAACACAGTTTGGGGTAAAACTGGGTCTCACTACTGACCCTTTGTGGCAGTAAGAGAAAAACATTTTTAACAGTGAAGTTTGAGATTTGAGTGCTCAGTGTTTCTAATTTGATGCTGTCAATGCCACTGACTTCTACTAGTTATTTAGCACATATGAATCATGTTATAGTTTCAAAATACTTTTCTATCAATAGCAACTTGTTAGCATGAACCAGGCTAGATTTATTATCTCCTCTTCCCCCAAACAGCTGTCCTGGTCACATCACATTTGATGAATGTAATTAGTTGCCCAGATGCTTAGCTGTCTGAGCTCCTAAAATCTGCATGGTGCCAGACTCAAGCTTTAGATTAAGGATAGGGACAGTCTTATCTCTGGGGTTTCTGGCTGCCAAGGGCAAGGTTGGAGATGGGGAACGGGGGTATTTGGGAAGAAGTAGAAAGACAATCTGCATTCATCGATGGCATCTAAGAGTTTACATGTATTCCAGTTCTTCCCTGATTCCAAGAGTCTTGGGAGATCCTGCTTCATCCTGGAAATCTTCTGTAGTGCAGGGAAGGATAAAAGTGGGGAGAAAGGCCATTGGAAGGGCTCAGTACACCCTTGACTGACCCCTCACCTCAAGGAGCAACAACTCTGATTCTCATAGGGAAGGGGTCACTTTAGGTCAGCAATACACCAACACTGGTCTGTTCCTAGTTGCTGTTGATAAGAGGGGACACCTTGAGTGTGTCCCTTGGCATAGTGATACTGAGCATGAACCCAGAGGCAATTCCAAAACTGGAACAAGAATAAGGCTCTCCTTGGGCACGACTCAAATAGAAAAGCTCTTTGAATCACGACATTTGAATCTGAGTCACTCGCCAGTCTTTTCTTGGTCCTGTAAAGTCAATTTAAGCACTGAGATCTAAACCAGACTTTTTGATTCTCAGCCTTTCCCCTCTCAGCAACCTTCCATCTCAGCCACCCTAGGGGAACAGTAAGATCTCTTTTAGGCACTGATTTTAAAGAAAGACCACTTTATACAAGCAGGTTTGGGGGGATTTGAGGGCTTAGAAGAGTCACTAGAAATTACTGTCAGTTCTTGCTGTAAAGCTATCTCTGCCCCTGGGACACATGGCCTGCCAGATGGCCCCATAAATCCAATTACCCTCACCTTTCCTCTTCCTCCTTCCATGTTAAAACACTTCTGATTTTGATTTAACAGCAATTTCAGGGGAGTTAAAACAAATGCAACCTAACAGAAGTCCTGACCCTCCATTGCCACCAGTGCACTGACGGGGCATCATCACAAATTATAGTTTTAGAGACTTGCAAGTGTTATATTGGGCTGGCTCATATTTAGGTCATCTTCCCTACCCATCCCCCTCCCCAATCCCTCTGATTTTTAAAAGACCTTCTGAGAGTCTACAACCAGATTTGTAAGAAGTTCTTCGTCATCGCCTAAACTTTCATGTCTCATGCTACTGTTTAACGCTGTCCTCTTGACTTCCAAAGTCTTGCCTCGTGGACCTTGAACTGCATGCCTATAGGAAAAACTGAATGTAAGATTCCAACACTCACCCTTTTAAATTCTTTCCCAGTTTCAATCCCTTCCTTAGCTTCTGTGTCCCACATCCCTATTTCCACTATCTCCCCCCTCTCCCCATACAATGGTAAATCATCAGGTTATTAGATGAGGGGCATGGCTGGTCTTCACCACTTAGGGTGTGACCCCTCTTCCATATAATAGCCACTTATGTAGCCGAATGCCTTTTGGAGCTTTCCTTCCTTGGTCTCCAGTAGCCACCCCTCCAAACCGAACCATTCTGAGGGTTCTTACCTCTTCCTGCTAACTTCATGTTCCACCTGGTATCTCACGTGTCTCACTGTCCTGTTAAGAAGCTGGGCAGATTGGGCATAATGGCAAGACAGTGTCAAGGAGCTTTTTGCGTTATAATAAGGTGTGTGATTAAGTGTAGATTTAAGGGTCAAATTCTCCCTTCTGCTCAGAGAATTCAGCAGTCATATGGTTCAAAATGGCTTGTTACCAAAATCTGATGCGGCTATTGAACATTCTGGTTCCACTGCTTTGAGTAGGGGTTACACGTTTTATATCAGAGTCTGAAGGAACCAAAAAAGTAACAAATAGAAATAAAGAAAGGAAGTTTGAGGGGCTTCCCTGGTGGCGCAGTGGTTGAGAGTCCGCCTGCCGATGCAGGCGACACGGGTTCGTGCCCCGGTCCGGGAAGATCCCACGTGCCGCGGAGCGGCTGGGCCCGTGAGCCATGGCCGCTGAGCCTGCGCGTCCGGAGCCTGTGCTCCGCAACGGGAGAGGCCACAACAGTGAGAGGCCCGCGTACCGCAAAAGAAAAAAAAAAAAGAAAGGAAGTTTGAAAGGCAGGGACTGTTAAAAGAGCAACAGAAAGACTGCAAAGTGAAAACATTAAGCTAAGGAGACAGCACACAGTGCAGGCGTGTATAACAGCAATGCCACATGAAAATGTAAGGGGATATATATGGATAATTCAGAGGAAATTACTCTGAAAAGAACTTTCTGGTTAGTTGTGGGGTGGGGGAAATACCTGGACAAGGAGCGAAAACAACTCTCTGCTGTCGTCGTAGTATCCTTAGCACCCAGCCCAGTGCTGCCAATGAATATTTGTATAAGAATTAGAACACCGGCCAAAATACCCGATGTTTTCAGAAAAACTATACATTTCGGTGACACAGTCACTTCTATGCCCCACAGGCCCCATCTATGGCAGGATTTGTGGGGAAAATGACCTGACTTAAAGGAAAGTATAGGGCATCAATAGGCTACAGTTCATCTGGCTGCATGGGGGGCGGGGGCGGGTGGGACGCGAAGAGGAAATAAGCTCTGCTGAGCTGGTATGAGACCACCCTTGAGGTGTGCCTTTTACGTTACTGTCTGCCAGTTTCCTGCCCAACTTCTGTCTCCACCTCGTCGACCCGAGGCCACCGAGGAGTTAGCCGGGGGCGGTGTTCTGTGGTTGTCACTGGGAGTCTCTTGGGGCACCACGCCTCCTTTCCCTTGGCGTCTCTCGCCTTCACCTGCCGCGCTGCCCCTCGCGCGTCTGCAAAGATGCAGAGGTCGAAGCACGTTGTCGTGCGGCGCTTGAAACGCTCTCAGAACGAGCCTCCGGCGCCCGGCCACTAACACCAACCAGGATCCTGGGATCGCCTCTAGGATCCCTATAGGTGCTCCCGCCCCCTCCTGAGGTCCCCCCTCCCCAACTCTAGGCTTGCGTCCCCGGCCCACGCCCGCCACTTGAGGGTCGTCCCAGGGTCGCTGAGGTCCTCCGCGCCGCTGGGCTCGCGGCGTGAAGGGAGGCGGAAGGCGGGAACCGGGGGGGGGGCGCCCGAGCTCGCGCGCCACGACGCCCAGCGCGGGATTTGCCGCCTTCAGCTGCAGCAGCTGCAGCAGCGGCGGCGGCGGCGGGAAGAGGGGCGGAGGGCGGTGAGGAGGGCTGCAGCCCGGGCCAGGAGGGAGGGAGGGAGGGAGGGAGGGGGGCCGGGAGGCTGTGCCAGGCGAGCCGGAGGGGTGCTCGGCGCTCGCCCGCCCTCCTTCCGGGAGCGAGGATGCAGACTCTGAAACTGGCGCTGCTGGGCTGAGGCGGAGGCAGCGGAGTTGCAGCGCGCGCGGCTCGGTGAGTGTGTCTCCTGAGCGCGGACAGGCGGGGGGGGGCGGGGGA
>NC_041218.1:90098372-90120369 GCF_002837175.3 Physeter macrocephalus
GGGGGAGGCGGAGGAGGAGGAGGAGGAGGAGGAGGAGGACGAGTAGGAGGAGGAGGAGGACGAGTAGGAGGAGGAGGAGGGGGAGAATGCCCGGAGCCGCCGCCGCTGCCGCCGCCGCGATGCTCCCGGCTCAGGAGGCTGCCAAGCTGTACCACACCAACTATGTGCGGAACTCGCGGGCCATCGGCGTGCTGTGGGCCATCTTCACCATCTGCTTTGCCATCGTCAACGTGGTGTGCTTCATCCAGCCCTACTGGATCGGCGACGGCGTGGACACCCCGCAAGCCGGCTATTTCGGGCTCTTCCACTACTGCATCGGCAACGGCTTCTCTCGGGAGCTGACCTGCAGGGGCAGCTTCACGGACTTCTCCACGCTGCCCTCGGGAGCCTTCAAAGCCGCCTCCTTCTTTATCGGCCTCTCCATGATGCTCATCATCGCCTGCATCATTTGCTTTACCCTCTTCTTCTTCTGCAACACGGCTACGGTGTACAAGATCTGTGCCTGGATGCAGCTCACCTCTGGTGAGTGCGCGCTCACCTCCGCGGAGGCGGGGGGACCCCGGGCGCTCGAGGCGGGGAGGGGCGGGAGTGGGAGGGACAGGGGGGGCCGTGCGCGCCGCTGGGGGCCGAGCAACTTGAATCCGCTCAGGCGGGAGGCCGGAATCCCCGGGGTTCCCCAGCCTCGACACCAGCGCCTCGTCCCGGGGCTTTCGAGAACCTCCAAAGTGTGGGGCACGCCACCCAGAGGGACGCGATGGAGGCAGGGCGCTTCGTGGGCCGAGTCCCCTACGAACTAGAGATGGGGAGAAGAAGCGGGGGCTCAGGGCGCGAGCTGAGGGACTAAGCAGGAGCTGGCAGCGAGGCGAAAAGCGGATTTGGAGTGATTGTAGTGCAAGGAGGGTCAGCCTGCTCTGTGGCTCTCTGGGACGGTTTCAGTCACCGCTTCTTGAGGGTGGTTGAGAGCTGGAGTGAAGTTGCTTGTCCCGGGAAGTTATAAAATTTTTATCATCCATCTGGAGGTGAAGAAATCCGAATTCCGTTTTGGGTTTTACCCTTTTAAGGAAAAACGTAGCTAAGAATGTTCCTTAGCAATTCCCCAATGTCACATCTTCAGTTTGCTTCCTTGTCAGAGCAAAGGTCCTTCCATTTCATCGTTAAACAGTGAAATCTTGAGGGAATCAAGATTTCTCAGGATCTCAGTTTTGGGGAAGTGGCTTTAGGAAGATGGGCAGAGAGGAAAGCTTGTTTCTTGGTGTCTCTGATCACTCTTTGCCTGTGGATGATAGGTGGTTGCTAGCTGGAGAATATGAGAGTACTTTTTCTGAGCGTCAAAGTTACTTTTAACCCAGAAAGGATGGGGGTGCATTTCCTGGTGGCTTTGGAGAATCCTGAAACAAAACTGACTCCTTTCCCTACCTTCTGTGGTTCCGATTCCCTTTCTGTTAGCCACCTTGGGTGCCCTGCCTTCTAAAGGCAGTCTCCATCCTCTGACACTTGACACGCTCCTGTTTTTGTTTTGATTTTATGGATGGTCTGGTTGCGAAGGGACATAGGATGTCTCAGGCAGCCACATTCTCATTTGTATTTTGTTTTATTTTATTGTTCTCTTTCTTAAAGGTGTTACCTTCAAGATTTTGTAGTTTTCCCTATGCCTGGGAAGGTTTTCTGGGGAGTAGGGCTTTGATCCCTGAGTTTACCAGAATGTTACAGGACGATTAAGTCCTGAAGGGTGCCGGACAAGAGCATTAAGTTCATGATCTTATACTGCTAGTTTACTATAGGAGAAGCTTGTGGGAGAATAAACTTGTTTGGAAGTATTTGCTTTGTATTAAATATGCCTCAGCTGGTTTTGATTTGCCATATACGGTGAACATGTGCACGTGAGAGGCAAGAAATGTACACCAGTAAAGAACACCCCCCCCAAAAATACCATTATTCTTCTGAAATATGAGTTTTCTGCTTTTCCTTCTGTCCTTCCACCCCCAGCTTCTTGATGCACCCCTCCCCCCCCATGTTTTTATATATAATGTTGTCTTTTATGGCCATTTCAAGAGCAGACTGACTTTGAGATTTGGAATACATTCATATATTGTTGTTGTTCTTGGCACTTAGCTCTGTTTTGACTTTGAAGATAGCAGGACATTGAGGATGCAGATGCTTTAGAAAAAAAGAATTGACCCTGCACAGCTAATTTTAATTTTTCTAAGTTAAATGACCTATTTAGACGGGTGATTCAAATTAGATTCTTTTTCAAAGGTCTGAAAGTAATTTGCAGGTGATTTCTCACCATGTTACAAGATATTTTATTTTTATGAGATTTTGTGCTCTAAACCAAAGTTGTTGTTGTTTTAAAAAGGAAAGAAAACTATCTTTGGTAAAGAATTACCATTTTGAAGTTAATACAAACTGCAACTATTACAATGTTTTTTTCTTTCCTCTTCCTGGAATAGAGCACACAAAAATCATTTATTCTGCAGTAGTGAAATATGATGTCATGTTTTCAGAAATTTGACATCAATATACTGTCCTGTTTCCCATATATCAATGTAAAATGTAATGATAGCCTTTGTACTGATGAAGATATAAGGACATTTACTTCATTTTCGGAGAAGTCCAGATCCCTAAGTTTCTGGCATACTTTAAAAATCTTTATTTTCAATTTATTTGGTATTTTATTTCTAGGTAAACCACAGAAGGACATAATCTTATTTATTACTGAAGTATATTAATTAAAAAAAATTGATTATGAATCAAAGTCAATTATATTAAGAGTTAAAGTCAGTTTTATTCACAGATTTTTTTAAAGGATGGGATAAAGAAGGTATATCTGAAGAAAGTCGTTTAACGTGCTTTTCAGGTTTTTAAAGTCTCATGACACTAACAGTAAATTTAACATAATGTATTGTAAGTTACTGTCAAAGTTTAGTTTCTAACCTTTAGGCTATTTCTTTTTAATGTTAAGAAGGCTTCTCATAATTTAAGTGTACCTAGGCCTCTCAAGTGTAATTTTCTAACTATTAAGATGAGACTTAACATGCCGTTTGCTTGAGACTGTTTAACCTTCATTGGAAGTCAGATGATTAAGTTGTGTATTTAGTTATCTAAGCATTTTACTATACTAACCTCATATATCAGAGCCAGGTAGAATATCCCATATGAAATGATACACTAAGATGATGAAGCAGGAGACTTTCTTGTGGCAATACAACATCAAGAATTATTCTTTTTATGATTCTGAACAATGAACTAGAAAAAGTACTTTATTTATTGGACCTGAAAATGATGTTGCTTTCTACCTAAATGTGCAAAGCGCACATAATTAATGGTGCTATTATGAACACCTGCCCTCTCCTTCCCACTCTCTCCTCTGAATCATCATTAACCTCAGTGGAGTGAAACTACAGAATTAGGAGCTAATATGTCACACTTCTTCCAGATGTAATCTTATACTTAGGGACCATGCCAAACATAAAGACTGAAGACAGAAAAATAATGTGTAAAATAAATAATAACAATTAGAGATGCAAAATTTACCCAATTCACAGAGAGACAGCTTCTTGAGAAGAAAAGAGAGATGTTTCTTCTTTCTGTATGATTTCTGTACTAATAAGAAAGAGGTAGATCTGTACTTGTCAAGCAGGGCAATAAAGTACAGATCTTTTTTTTTTCTTTTTTAAATCAGGGTGGCATGGGGATTTTGTGTTTCTGGGAGCTTGAGTCTCTGCTTTCATGTATTTGTTTTCAAATTAGTATTTCAATCTGTTTCCAAGTCTATTAATAGCCAAGTTTCATAAAGGTGGGGTTTTGTTTGTTTTATTGAGTATCAACCATGTCTTAAATTGTTTTCAGAAACTCAAGTTTTACCCATTATAGCCCAATGAAATCTTTTATTTTTTTTAATAAGCTAAAGCATTAAGGCAGAATTTAAGGGTTTTAGACATCCACCACAGACTTTTTGTTGGAAAACTGCAGATGAGGAGGTACTTGGTTTCATCTGTGAATAAGGGGAACCGGATCCAGTTAGATTTCCATGTTTGGTAGGGATAAGATAGGAGGAGGGGGTTGCATTCACCAGATCGCTATCTCTGGTCATTCTGAGCGTACCAACAGGAAGGGCCACCAAGATGGCAAGGCTCTGTGGCAAGAGTTAAGGGCTGAATTGCTTAGTTACCTTCCCCGGCCTCCCAGTCTTAGTTTTCCCCAGCTCTTTTTAATCAGCTTGCTTTCTTAAATTTTATACCTTTGTCATTTAGTTGAGATGAGAATCACCTGAGGTAATTACTGCATTTCTTAGCCTGCAGGAAGAGCCTTGGCAATGTTATACCATTCTCTCAGGGCACCTTGGTCTTTTCTTATATATCTTATCAGCATTTGAGATTACAAATGTGTTTGTTTGTTTAATGTCTGTCTTTTCCAGTATACTGAAAGTTCTTTAAATTCATGTCTGTTTTTCATATAGGCCAGAGGTCAAGATCATGGACACTGGAGTAAAAAGATGTGGGTTTGAACCCTGGCTCTGGTACTCATTGACTGTATGACCTAGGGAATTAATTTCTCTGTACTTCAGTTGCTCATCTGCAGAGTGAGCATATAATTGTACTTAGCTCAGGAGATTGGTGCAAGGATTAAATAAGCCAAGGTATACAGGAGGACAGTGTCTGGCACATAGTAGGCAAGCAGTATAGTTGTGTTAGGTAGGATTACTGTTCTTATGTTATTACTACTGTATCTTGGCACCCAGTAGTATGTATATGTCTGGCACATAATAGGTATTCATTTTTATTGAGTTAATGAATAAAAAAATAAATGATTAATGGCATGAAGAATGAAAAGAGAAGGAAGTGATTTAAAATGTCCCACATGCCATGTTGAGAAGTGAATACCATATACTTTGAAAGCCATGATGCTCGTCTTTCTCACTGGTTTGTGGCGTCAGCAGTAATTGCACTAAAGGAATTCTTCCAAAATTCTTTGATGGCAGTGCTTGTGACTTGACAGCCTAATTCATGATGAGCTTATTCCCAAATGGAGGGTTTTTCTGATGCATAGGTAATGATCTTTATTACAATGCTAGGATATAATTAATTATATCTTAGGATTCAGCAAAATTTCCCTTACCTTTTAGTTTCTCATGAAAAAAAAAATCATGTTATTCAAAATGGAGGTTTTATGTAAGGATCAAAAGGTCAGGCTTTCTTTCATAAGAGAGGGGACTCCTGTTCCAGGTTGGGTTTCCTTGCATGCCTGTAGGAGCAATCTGGACAGGAGAAGAGGATATGTCTTCCAGGCTTTCCTTTCTTCTTTCTGGGCGTCAGAGCAGATGTGCTCTTCTTGGACGTGCAGGCTGGCTCAGATGGGTGGCCCAGCATGTGCAGAGCTCTGATGGGGAACTCTGAAGAGAGGACAAGGTCGGGATTTACTCAGGTTCAGGACCATCATCACCAGTTCTTTATTTGGGTGGTGCTGAGCATGTGAGAAAGTGAGGTCTTGCCTCTTGGAGCTGCTAATCCATCCTAAATTCAGAGTTATGGAATGGCCCTGAAGAGGGGTTTTTCCTCCGCCAGAGTATTTCAAATACTCCCCCAGATTGCAGAGAAGAATGTGTACCCCCAGGGAAGGCAGTTTTCATTTTCTTACAACACATTTCACTTGTAAGAATTTTCGATTTACCGAGCCAAACTTACAAGGAAATGATTTGAAATGAGAATTTAGAAACTTTTGTTTGTTTGTTTTTATGTAGTATGACAAGGACTATGACAATGAAGACATGTTGGAAAACATATTAATGTGAATATCAAATGATTTTTATAACAGTGAGATTTTAAGTGAACATTTGTGAAAAATAACAGACCCCATATAACCCATAGGTATATTATTAGGTGGTTTCTTTTCTTGGTGTGAGGTTCCACATTTAACAGCTGTTTTCCACTGTAAAAATGTTAAAAAGGTGCTTATATGCATTTATAAATAATATATATATACACATACATACATAACCAGAATATGGTATCAGGTGCTTAACATGAAAATGATTATTTAGTGATTGGTGCTTCTGGTTTGGTGTGATGATGTCATGCAGTAAAGGGAATCCAGGTGGCCAGGCCAGTATGTTACATTTTATGTACATACCTTAGAAATCTTAAAAGTGAGTAAAATTTTAAATGAAAAAAACCAAAAACCAAAAAACCCCAAACCCAGCAGAGCATACAGCTATAGTTGCAGCATGTGGCTCAGTGCCCGTCTGCGTGTGGTGTGAGGAGATAATCTATGGGGAGAGGAGTAGAGAGAACTTCAGATCACACTGGCATGAAGCGAAGAACACCCCAGGAGAATTCTAATTTGGGGGCTTCATAGCATGATAACTGGGAGAGTTTTAAAGTGAAATTTCCATAATATATTTGAACTTTGGGCGTCAGCACCAACTTTAATTAATGTGATTTTTCCTTATAATGAGTCAACTGGAGTTTTAATTTGATATGAGGAGAGACCAAGGAGCTGACCTTTATTCTTAATAATAACAAGAAGATATTAATAATGACAGAAAGCTAAGAGGCTAAGAGGCTGGTTCACATAGCAAATAGTACATAAGTTATTTGATGATTTAAACATTAAAGCTGTTAGGAAAAGTCATTAGGGCATTTCGAGGAAAGAAAGAAACAACGCCAACCTCCCCCAGCATCCTAAATGTTTACATAACTAATATCATGCAGCTCTCAAATTATGATTACGATTCCGTGATGCTTGTACTGCACAAGGTCACAGCACCATCCATAGTTAAATTGTCCTAACTGTAATCTTGAGCACATTTCTCATTGCTTCTGCTAAAATAAAACAGAAGAATAAGTAGCTTGCAAGAGGAAGGTAAATAATTTTTTGATCAATATAGACATGAACCATATCCAATTATTATTGAGCAGAATGAAAAAAGAAAGCAAACTTTTTTGAAATGGAGTTGCTGTCATAGAATTGCCAGAATGGGTCTCTCGTGCCTGGATTCTGATATCATTCCTAATGAAACCAGTTCTGCAGTAGTGTAGGGACTGTCTGTGTGTCCTTAATAGGAGAAAAGATCCTAAATGATAGGCTATGTGAAGTTAGTCTAATTGCATGAAATTTTGAGATTATGACTTATCAATGAAAGGGCTAGTGGAAGAATAGTGAAAGGTAGTGAAATGAGTAATAAATAGTTGTGGATCAGAAAAGAGGTCTTAGCTCAAAGGCAGACGTGCAGAACTTAAGTAATCAGAAAAGTTTCACACTAGAAAATGATGGCAAACAGGAGCTTGAAGGGAACTCAACTTTGGCTTTAGTACAGAATGGATCATAGGCCCGTTTACTTAAGTGTCTGGAAACTCCTGCGGTGGGGTGCTCTGTATGGCCTTTTTTTGGTTTCAATGAGGATCAAGAGTGAGGTTGTAAAAATCAGAGTGGTAAATGTGTATCATCACTGACAGGAGGCTCAGTATTTGAAACACAGGCAAATAGATCCAGATGTGAAGAATGACAGGGACATAGAAGAGTGACAGCAAAAATAAATGAAGTATGAATAGAGAAGACATGAAGAAATTCAAGGTTGAAAAGCCTGTGAAATTTGATAACATCAAAAGCCTGTTGAATTTGATATCATCAATGGCTTAAAAATGTATTGACACAGTATAAGCAGAGAGCTGGAATATGCATTACAGTGCAAAGCTGTGTGCAAATCCCAATTATCAAGAAAGGAAAATTATGGCTCCACCCCCCGCCCCCTGTAGGAAGTTACAGTAGATTCTAAAATCAAGCTATACAAAGAGAGAGATGATAGAGGTTCTTGTGTGGCAGATGCAAACATAGAGAATTAAATAAGTCAACCTAAGAAAGAAAAGGTCATTGTAAAATTTGATAGATAGCATTCCTCCAGTTTCTCTTTGAAATTCTAGTTCCAGATTGCGAAGCTAAATTGATTTCTATAATGCCTTTAGTGGGGAAAGGGAACTTACAGTGAGCATTTAGGGTAAATATATTTGCAGAGCATTTTAAGAACATATATAGTTATTAGCTAGATTAATTGAATTTATCTAAATTTCAGATGATTAATAACCAGCAATATTGTGATCTGTGTAATGCTACATATTATTTAACTGAATGTCCATGTTTTAACCAGTTGACTGGACAAGATGTAGTACTGACTAGTTGGCATTTAAAAAAAACTTTCATAGAGAAAGAATTGCTGTACTGTAGCGTTTTACAAACCATGGTTGGTGACCCTTTGATAGGTCATGATATCAGTTTAGTAGATAATGATCAGCATTAAAGCTTGGATTAAAAAAGAATAGAAAATGTGAATGCAATGCAGATAATAAGGGTTTTGTGAAAACTTTATTTCCTAAAATATTTACATATGTGTATGTGGACTAGATTGCAATGTATTGCTTACTATGGGCTGTATTCAAAATGTGTGAAAGATACTATTCCAGAGAAAAGATGATGTAGTATGAATTTAGAAAAATAATTACCTCTTGTTTGGAAAACTGAAAGTTTGCACCAATTCATAGGTAATTTTGCATTAAAGGGTAGATTAGGTTTTTACCTATACTTAATCTAAACAATTTGAGACATTTTTCTAATCTCACTTCCATTAATGACAATGCTAATGTACCCCAATTAGATTGTGGGTTGAATGAAAATAAGAATTATTTTTTCTAGATGTGATTTGATTGGCCATTTATGTGATAAAAATGACATGGTCATAAAGCAACAATCTGTCTAAGCAAACATTTAAATAAGTATGATTAACCCAGTGCCAAGTGAATATAGACTCACAGGCTTTTAGAAGTTGTAGGGATATTAAAAATTACTTAGCAGTCTCCTCGTTTCCTCGATAAAGAAATAATAATGGTAAATACTATTAAGCAACTACCATTTGCAAAAACCTTAGTATATTTAGTATGTATATTTAACCTTCACAACAAACCTACAAGGTTAGAATTATTATATACATTTGCATATGAAGAAATTGAGGCTTAAAAACTTGTTCAAGGTCACAGAGCCAGTAAATGATTTGAACCAAAATCAGACTCTCCCCCTGTCTGACAGAATATTTTGCGTCTGAGGCTGAGAGAAATTATCTTGCCAAAATTACACCTTGATAGAGTTGAAACTAACACATCTGATTCCCAGTGCAGTGCCTTTTCTATCACTTTCTTTTTCCTCCTAACTTAAATGTGCATTGGCAACATTTTGTATCAACATGAAAGGAAGGATCTGGTATTTACAGGGAAAATATCTACATGTTTATCAGGCTTCCCTCTTCAAGCATACTTAGGTGTGATGAGGTACTCCTCGTCCTATCCTTCTCATTTTCATAATCTAGAGCCTGAGTGGTTCTTTACCCACATTGTCCCCTTGGTTATATCTCAGATCTCCTTGCTGTTATTCTTAGAGTGTGAATTCCTGTAGGAATGTCCGCATTACTGGCTCTGTGTCATCCATTTCTGCCCTGAGTCAAATGTAGAAACATTCTTAATAGGTTTGCTTATTGATGGTAATGGTGAAGGTGGTGATGGTAGACGGGGTCACCAGGTCACAGACACAGCTCCAGAAAGGGTAAAAATAGACTTGAGCAGCTTTTGGAGGCATTAGGGAACTGGGTGTAGATTTACATCTTGACTTGGCTGCTTATTGGCTGAATGATTTTGGCCAAGTCGTCTAACTACTCTTGACTTTCCATTTTCTTGATGTCATTTTTCTAAAGTTTACATAATTGTATTTTGGATACATAAAAAGAGGCTGTAAGTTATGGACATTAAAAACATATCATCTGCTAACCAAGTGTTGCTGTGCCTTTACCAATAAAGTGAGTATTAGGAAAACCATCAAAGGCAGGGTGAAATTAAAGGAGGAAGCAAGTAGGGAACGATTATAGACAGATATCTAGAGTTAGATTTCCTCAGTATAATGAGACTTTAAATAAAAACACCTGGGACTTCCCTGGTGGCGCACTGTGGTTAAGAATCCTCCTGCCGATGCAGGGGACCCAGGTTCGATCCCTGGTCCGGGAAGATCCCACATGCCGCGGAGCAACTAAGTCCGTGTCCCACTACTACTGAGCCTGCGCTCTAGAGCCCAAGAGCCACAACTACTGAGCCTACGTGCCACAACTACTGAAGTCCGCACGCCTAGAGCCTGTGCTCCGCCACAAGAGAAGCCACTGCAATGAGAAGCCCACGCACTGCAACGAAGAGTAGCCCCCGCTCGCCGCGACTAGAGAAAGCCAGCATGCAACAACGAAGACCCAACGCAGCCAAAAATAAATTAATTAATTAAAAATAAATAAATAAAAACACCTATGTTCTTAGGATTATTGAATTAATGCATGTAAAGCACTTAAAACTGGACCTGGCACACAATAAGCACTCAATAAACGTTAGCTATGATTGCCATTGTTGTTGTTATTACTACTACTAAAGAGAGCAGGGCTGGAGAAGTGGGTAGTATTTAGAAAATTTAGTAGACAGAAAAATTGGACTCACAATACACAACTTAAAGAAGGATAATTTCATTTCACAACCTGTATATGCCAGACCTACCTCATTCTGAGGATCAAGAAAGATAATGGCTGTGAAAGCCTTTTAGCAACTGCAGTGTTATATAAATGCCATTGTGATTCCTAGAATAAATTTTGTACATTACTAAGAAAACACCATATTCAGTTAAGAGTTTAATTTTGTGTTGACAGGGTCTAGCTCTTCCATTTTATTTGTCTACAGCAGTGACTCAAAAGTAACAAGAATATATTTTGGAGATAATGTTGAACTATTTAATAAGTTCAACTGAACTAACCTGAAAAAAGAAGCCATGTTTTGAAGGCAATGTGGACCAGACAATCTTCTGATTATGTCAAGACCTAAGCACTTAGGCATTCTTGTTAAGTTCCCCGCCACTGACAGAGAAATATTATCAGGTATTACCCTCTTCACAAAAGAAAAATTGAATATTCTCTATCTCTAATAACATCATGTAACAGGAACAAGTCAGAAGAAGCATTTTATTCTGTTATTTTACAGGTAACCGTAATATATTGAAAATTAGGTTTCTCAATATGATATCTGTGAATCTTTATTTTTCCTCCTAAGTAAAGAAAATAGTGATTTAAGATTCTCAGATTTATGCTCAAATGAAGATTGTGTTGCTCTATTTTTCATTAGCATGTTAATTCCTTGTATTTCTTTAGCTTTTCTAAAGAAGGTTTTAAAAAAGCTCAACATTGTTTCTTATTAATAGTCTCCTTTCAGGTTTAAAGCCATCAGCTTATTGTAAAATGAGAGTATCCATTTGTTATGACTACATCTATGACTATGACCCAAACTGCTGGATTGAATAATGAACAAATGAACATTCTCCTTTCTACATAGTATCAAGATCCCTTTTGTGGTGAATATCCAGAGCTGAGGTTGAGAGAACTTATTAAATAAGCATTCTTGATCAGACCATTTGCTTCTAGAGATGCTGGTGAGCACTGCTGGGCAGCCTCCCAACTGCATCCTGCAGGGCATGGTGAATAGCTCTGCTCTTGCAGACCTCTCAGTCTGCTGGAAAGGGCTCTCCAGCAAGATGAGCTGGGATGGGGAAATGGGCCAGGATCTGTCCAGCTCTGGTTCAGTTTACTGAAGACCCCTCCATGCACTGCAAGATGGGCTCTAGAGGGAGCTCCAGCCCTGTCATCTTCTCAGAACTTTCCTTTTTATAGGGTCAGGTCCAGAGTCATTTTCCCCCTGACACTATGTGTAAGATAGCATTTTAGAGCATGGAGGGTGGAGGATAAAATATGAAGGCTGAAAAAGAAAAGGCATTCATCCAAAATCCAAGCAGTAGACGGGAACACTCATTTACCTATGAGGAAAAAGCCAGCTCCTCCTGGACTTTTTTGCAGTCCCTTGCCTTGATATAAATTCTTGGAAATTACCCTCTATAACTTATCTGACTTGTTAAGAAGCTGTTGTGACTTCCCACTGACCTACTCTTTTTAGAGGACTCATTGGGATGGTCTTTCTCCCCTCTGAACATTTTGGTTATGGTTTCTCAGCTTGGAGATGGACACTTTGGAATAACTTGGACATCCCTGGAGAATTAGCAGGTCACTGGAGACTTGCTAATAGTAGGTTACTGTAGAATTCAAAAGAAGTTGAGGCATACAGAACTGCAGGATTCTAAATAGCTGTTTGATCTTGGTGGTCATGAACTATGCATTATGGTTGCAGGTTGCGTCTCTGTGTTACTGAACCAAACTTGGGTCCACTCACCCACTCGAAATAAAGCCAATCTGCTGACACCAGGTTGTGGTGAAGGAAAGTGCAGTGCTAACTGTAGGGCGCCAAGCAAGGGGTTCAGGACAGCTACTGCTCAAAACACCTGAACTCCCTGATGGGTTTCAGCAAAGTATTTTTAAAGGCAAGGTGAAGGAGGGGTGTGCATGTGATCAGCTCATGCACAATTCTTTGATTGGCTGATGGTGAGGACAGGGCAGTGTCACAGGTTAACTTTATCAATCCTTAGGCGCCAGTAGGGCTGGGGGCTACGTGCTCATGATCATCAAGTAGTTAATTTCTTCCATTTGGCGGTGGTTTTAGCGTCTGTAAAACAACTCAGGAAATGTGCATCAGATATTATTATCTAGGTACTTCAGAGAGGAGCTACCAGCAGAGAATATGGGGGAGGGGTCTGTCCTGGGAAGATTCCATAGGGTTCTGCTTGGTTACATCTGCAGCAGCCTGAGCATGTTTTGAAATTAAAAAAAAAAAAAAAGTAGAATTGGAAATACCATTTCTTGGGAAACTTTAGGGACTTCGCAGAGTTTAAAAATAATGTTTACAATAACTTAGAACATGGACCCCAGCCATAAGCAAGTAATGCTTCACATGATCAGAATGAAACACTGGGCACCTAATTTCATTACTAGTGCCTACCTACATATTCCAGTCTCCATTTCCTTAAGCACAACAGTAACAAAAAAGAGAATTAATGAGTGCCTGCTATATTCACACATACCTTTCTCCATTGGAAGCCACTCAAAAAACACACAAATTCCGTTCTTTTCTTTTTTTCTTTTTTCTTTAAAAAAGAATGGAACCTGAACTCAGTCTGGTTTCTATTTTGTCTCTTTGGGAACCAGAAGTACAGAAAGTTCTTTAGGGGAAAGCTTTCAAAAAGCACACTTCCCTGCTCAATATCAAGCCTTTTTTTTCCATCTCGTGCTCAGAAAGCATTCCTTTTAATCCTCCTCAGATTTCCCCCTCATTAGCGCCAATGTTCCACTCTGCCCCCAGTGCACTCTAAAGTGTCTTTGCCTGAACAGACCAAGCAGAAAATCTGGAACTGTCTGGATATTGTGGTTCAATAGAGCACACTAAGCATTGCTGTGGGGCCTCTTAGAATTTGGGGGCTGAATTTAACGTGCATAGAACAAAGGGGAAGAATTCTGCAATCAATGTGAGTTCATTTGATGAATCCTGTTCCTTTCCTTTGTGTACTGTTAAAGAATTGATTTTTTTTACAAAAGGTTTCTAAAAAACCAACCTAATGATGTGGGAGGTGGTCCCTTTACACTAAAGTTTTAATTGTGATAGATTTACTCAGGAAATAGAATGTCTCATATATAATTTTTTCTCTCTGAGTCTCACTGGGATGTGAGCAGTTCATTTGGAATTTATTCCCAAATGTGTTAAACTATGACCTAAGTTTAGTGTAGAAATCTGAAGTATATGAAGGCAAGCATGAACTTGTACAATGGAAGATAAGGTGATTTAAATTTCTATTGTAGTTACAATGTTATTTAGACTAGCCATCATTCTGGATTTGTTTAACATTTGCAGAATGAATCATTGTTTCAGTTCATCTGTAAACATGTTACGAATAATATGTTTTATATTGTGTGTATGTGCCTGTGTGTGTTTGTGTATAGAGTTTAAAAACAATAATGACCATTTGTGTATCTGCTATCCACTTTCCTGATTATAACCACCCAGAGGTAGCCGCTTCTCTGAGTTTTGTATTATTACCCTACATTCCTTATAGTTGTATCACTAACGTACATATTCCCAAGTAACATGTTGTTTAATTTTTGTCTTTTTCTGTTTTTAAAGGAAATGTTTTTAATATTTCATTATTTAGCATGACATATGCTGTAGATTATTTTTGCAAATACTATTTATTAGGTTAAGGAAGTTCTCTTGTATTCCTACATTGATAAGAAGTTTTTAGATTGTGAATATATATTGAAATTTATTGAATGAATTTTCTGTAGCTATTGAGGTAATCAAATGACTTTTCTGACTAGTATATATTGATGAGATGAGTTACAATACTGGATTTTCTGATTTGAAATATTGCATTTTTTAAAACAAAGCCAACTTTCACATACATTGTGAGACTCAGCAGTCTCTAATATTTTATTTATCATTTTTTAAAGTATTTTCATGAGTAAGGCTTTTGTTTTTTTGCATTGTCATACTGTCATTATCTAGTTTGGGTATCAGAGTTATGTAAGATTCATAAAAGTATTTGAGAAGTCTCTTTCTTTTATTTGAAAGAATTTGTGAACCATTGGAATTATCCGTTCCTTGAATGTTTAATAGAATTACCTTGTAAAAGTGTCTGGGCCTGGTGTTTCCTTGAGGAAAATTTTAAACTACTGATTACATTTCTTTAATTGTTATAGAATCATTCAGGTTTTTCATTTCATCTTCAGTCAGTTTTTAAAGATATATTTTTCTAAGAATTTGTCCATTTCATCTACCCTGTCAAATTTACTGGCATAAAGTTGTTCATACTATACTCTTAAAATCGTTGGAGTTGTTCGTTGGCGTCCTATTTTCCTTAGATAAATTTTGCCAAAAGTTTGTCAGATTTCTTAGTCTTTTTATTTATTTATTTTTAATTTTTTTAATTAGTCTTTTTAAAAGAACCAACTTTGTTGTTCTTCTCCATTACATTCCTCTGTTCTATAGCATTTTTTTTGTTTTTATTTTTTATTTCATTTCTTCTATTTTCTTTGGGCTTATTCTTTTGTTCTTTTTCTAACTTCTTAGCTGGTTACCGAGCTCATTGATTTTTAGCTGCTACAAACTTACAGAAAAAATGGCTTATCCATAATGAGACTTTTGAAGAGATCGTCTTTAAAAGTTTTTATTAGGAATTGCATGCAACCATCTCAAGTATGACATAAAATGAAAAAATATATACATTCATGAAAGAAAGTTCAAGTTACTTTAAAAATATTTACAAATATTCTAATGGCAGGTTTATACAAATTCAGTATGTTTAATATTGTATATATATTCAATACATTTAATACTTTATAATTTATTTTTCTTATATAAAGTAAATATGCTGAATGTTTTTGCAAAGTTACATATAAATGCTCCCAAATGCTCTCCCATTTATTCTAGCAATTGCTATTATAATAATTTCATTTTCGATGTGTATCGTGGTATGAAAAACATGAGAAAAAACCCTCAGCCACTAAGGGTCAGTTGAGGCCACCAAGGTCATTGTTAGCTTTGGTGTTCAATTTCTTTTCTGAAATTTTTCTTACCTGTATGAATTTCTCTTACTTTACTGTTGCTAAGCCATGCACATTAAAAATATTTTTGAAATTTTATCCAGCATTTTTAGGTATTCTAGTTGGGATATTTTGTGGGGGTGTGGGGGGACATTTGATCTGCCGTGTTGCCCAAAATGTAAATCCTATGGATAATATTTAGTTGACGTTGCTTAGTTCTATGGCCACGTAAAACTAAACTTCAAAGTGCCCAGTCAGCCAATTTATGCCATTGCTAAAAGGGGTACATGACTGGAGAAGTGTAGATTGATGCATGCAAACCAGTTTTAATTTCTGAACCCACTGCTTGAGACTCATGAATCTCCCGTGGCAAATTAGCACCATATTTTTCTAAGATGAACTATATATTAGGAGCAAAGAAGTGAAGGTCTCCACTTCCAATGACATATGCATGTAATGTATATTTCTCTTAGTTTTTTTTTTTTGACCCGAATTTTACTTTTTTTATTGGAATTAAAATCTTAAGGTGTGGTACTTTAGTTTCTCTTTGTGTTTTGTTTGTTTTTTGGTTTTTTTTTCCTCTTAATTTTAATATAAAAGTACCAAATTAAATAACAGAAATACTGTGATTGAGTTTTTAGTTTTTCTTTTATTCTTTTAATTATTCATTTATCCTTCCTTATTGTGTGCCTGTTATGTGTACTAGAGATGATATGAAGACTAAAATGCTTTCTAATATTAAGGATCTCTTTGTGATTGGTTTTCTTCTCAGGATTGGAAAGAATATTGCATTACTGAGAGGAAAAACATGGAGGCAGCTCTGTCATACTAGATGAGTGCATAAGCTCTGAAACCAGAATACCTGGGTTTGTGTGGTGGCTGCTTCATTTACAAGGTCATTGTATGACCTTGGACAAATTCTTTAGCCTATGTATGCCTCAGTTTCCTCATCTGTAAAATGAGGATAAAAATAGTACCTTTCTCATCTGAAACTTGGAAGACACTCATAAATGTTAGGTATTAGTATCACCACTATGATGGCTGTGTCATCATCATCACTCTAGAAAGGCAGTCCCAGAAGAAACAAAAAGAAGTGTCAAGAACACAGTAGGTTGCTGTTCTATAAAACTCCCACATGACCTCGAAATTTTATTTCTCTTTTAATCTAGAAAAGGAATCTTGTACATTTTGAAGCTGTCAATTCATTGCTCCCCCATTTTTTGTTGGGTGAGGTTAGCCCTTTCCATTCTAGGCCTTTGTGAGGATTTTATGATAGTGAGAGGAGAACAAAGAAAGATGTGGAACTTCCCTCAAGTGGATGCCCTTTTAGCCCTCTTTTTGGGTTTGAAGATTGGGATCTGTAGAATGACATCATTAGGGCTCGGACAGGAAGTGTAGCAGTTAGCAATTTAGCTTCTCCCGCCCTTCTTACTGGAAGCCTCCTGAGGACAGGGATCATGGCTGTTTTATTCACCACTGCTTTTAGTGCCTAGGATGCCTGTTGTTTTAAGTTTGCTTTACCTTCCAGTGCATTAAACGTATGCCACAATACAAAGCTCTATCCTAGGAATTGATCTAAAGACAATTTCACAGCTCTTTTTAGAGAAGGGGGTCAACCTAGGGATTTCCCCACAGAGTCAGTGCAACTAGAGATCTTACCACTTCTGTATGATTTAAGCTCTCCTTAAGAAAACAGGTCCTATTTTTATTTCACGTTTCAAAACAATGAACTACGAACCAGACTTGATTATGCTTTACTATCTTGTGTGTAGGAATATGGAATGACACATTCTAAATGGCTCACCTTGACCTGAGAAATTTGGCACTGAACAAATAGATGTTTTATTGAAATCAGATATGTGGGCCCTATGCTTTGTGATTTTTGACCTTTAACACAAAGAATGAAAATGTTACAGAACCAAGTAAACATTAACATATGTGAGTATAAACCTTGTTTTTAAACAGACTGTTTTCCAAAAGAAATTCTTTTAGTTCTCAGCCTTCAAGGTAATGACCATAAAATCTGAGAGTAGAGCAAGATGGGATGATCTAGAAGACAAAGGAGCAAGACAGAAGAGAGCAGATACAGTTCAAGGAGCTAGACAGATGGGTCTGTCATGTGACAGAGGCAGGAGTAATCTTCTGTGGTCTCTGCCATCCCTGCTCCAGTTATGGACATTTATATAATGGTAGCAAGAGGAGAGCTGATCAGGTAAAGTCTAATCAGGAAGCAAAATAATCTTTCTTAGTCCTCCTCTGCCCCATCCTCCTCCTCTTCTTTTCAAATTTGGCTTGACATTCAAATTCTCTGGGAAGGAAGAAAAGCATGAGTATATTAAAAAAACAAAACCTGTAGCGGTAGGGAAAGAACATTTTATTTGGAGGCTCACAAAAATACACAATACTAAAAAATTAATTCAAGCCTCCTTCAAAATACAATAACATCAGTTTGCTGCTTCCTAGGGCAATAATAAAGTGGTGTCATAAGCTATCCTTCATAATCCTGTTTTTCTATAAAATAATTGTTTTACCTTTTCATTGTTATGAGTTCTTAGAAGACATCTAAATAAACCCTCAGAAATAAGAAAAATGTGTAGAATCTTGGGTGTAAAGTAGAGATGGGAAACTGGAGAAAATTGTTGGGAAATGAACTGTTCTCAATGATAAACCCCAGACATACAAGGGAGCCCCTTCATGATATTGCTCAGTTACATTGTTCACAAGGATTATTTAAGAAGATGCTCATTGTCTTTGAATTTGAAATGACTTTGTGATGTCTGGCTGCTATGGTAACTGCTCTTTTATTAAAGAGTAACATTTACAGTCAATTAAAATTGTCAACTTGTTGGCATGCGATTCTAGATTTCCCTTACATTTACCCTATTTTCTGACTTATCACATATTTGATATAATCTTACTTTCTGGAAATGCCTAAGTTTCCCTTTGCTTATTTATATGTTAGATTAATATAGTTGTTATGTCTCAATAAGGATTCAGTGTTACTGCAAAGCCAACTCCTTTACCTGCAATAGTACCACTTACTGAGAGCTCACTATGTACCAGGTACTGTTTTAGGGTACTGCATATTGCCTGATTTAATTCTCACAAAATCCTGTGGGTGCTGCTACTGCTGTCATTGTTATTATTATTACCATTTCACTAATGAGGAAATGGAGGCACAGAGAGATTAATAAATCTTGTCTAGGATTACACAGCTAGAACTGTGCTGTCCAATACAGTAACCTCTAGTTACATGCAGCTAGTTAAATTTAAATTTAAGTTAAACTAAATAAAAAATTCAGTTCCTCAGTCGCACTAGCCACACTCGAAGCGCTCAATAGGTCCACGTGGCTTGTGTCTACTCTATTGGACAGTGTAGAATAGAAGATTCCTATCATGGCAGAAAGTTCTACTGGGCAGTGCTGTCGTGAAGCCAGGCTTGAAGCCAGGTGGTTTGCTTCCAGGGTCCACACTCAGAACTGCACTGAACTATCTTATTTTCCCCTGTGCAGTAACAGTCAAGGGACTGGTACCAAGAGTCTATGTGTTGATGTTAACCTAAAGGATACAGGGAAGACTCATGACTAAAGATGGAACGGGACATTTATTCATTCATTCCACAAATCTTTATAGAGCCCCTGCCGAGTGATAGATATTGTTCTAGATGCTGTTGATGGTGCAGCAGTGAACCAGACAGATGGATTATCTGACCTCACAGAGCTTACATTCTGCTGGGGGCAGACAGACACACACAACTAAATATATAATATATCAAGTGTAATAAGTGCTGTGGAGAAAGCAAAGCATGGTAAGAATGATGATGGCGAGTGCTGATGAAAAGTCTTTCTGATAAGACCCTATTTAAGAAGAGACCTGGGAGAAAGAAGACATAGAGAGGTGGGAGAGGAGCAAGCCAGGTAGTGGGAGTAGCAGTGCAAGGGCCCTGAGGCAGAGATCAGTGGGTTCAGTTAACCTGTTCAGTGCCACATAAGATGGCAGGCATCCACAGAAATTCCTTCTCTTCCCTGTTGTCATATCTCATGTCTTCAGCCTTCTCACCCTTGGTGTGATGTCACCTTTCTTTCCCAGTTTCTGTACTTTTTCCTTTGAGCCAGATATTATTATTATTATTTTTTTTGTGTGTGTGTGGTACGTGGGCCTCTCACTGTTGTGGCCTCTCCCGCTGTGGAGCACAGGCTCCGGACGCTCAGGCCCAGTGGCCATGGCTCACGGGCCCAGATGCTCCGCAGCACTTGGGATCCTTCCGGACCGGGGCACGAACCCGTGTCCCCTGCATCGGCAGGCGGACTCTCAACCGCTGCGCCACCAGGGAAGCCCATGAGCCAGATTTTATTGATTTTGTAGTTTGAAGACTTTGCAACACAAAGCAAATCTTGACACCCCTCTATGATTAACCTCGTCTCAATGGGATTACAGGATCATATTTGTTGGAAAAGTCTTGGCTTTTCTTGGCCCCCTCCCGCCAATAAATACAGACAAGCCTACTAGATCAGAAGTTACTACATGTAAAGCCAGGCTGATAAAATTCTTCTTAGAAGAAAATTAATGGGGGGGGAGGGATAAATTAGGACTTTGGGATTAACATATATATGCTACTATATATAAAATAGATAATCAACAAGGACCTACTATATAGCACAGGGGACTCTACTCAATATTCTGTAATAACATATGTAAAAAGAATCTGAAAAAGAATAGATATATGTATTTATAACTGAATCACTTTGCTGTACACCTGAAGCTAACACAACATTGTAAATCAAATATACTCCAATATAAAATAAAAATTAAATTAAAAAAAAGAAAATTAAGATGAAAAGAAACTAAATTATGGTCTAAAATTTTACTCCTGGAATCAACAGACTTATGATTTTAATTGTTAATCGTTAATAGTTTCATCAAACATAGAAAATGAATCCCAAGTCTCTGAGTAAATTTAAATTTTTTAAGATAGCCACCTTGACACCCCCTAAGGACACATTCAGCTTCTCATTTGCCAAGTATTTGGAAAGCTTTAATTCGTAAGGCAATTCCTAGGATTTCCTGTGCACGCTCCCTTCCTGACTATGGCACTGTTCCTTACATCCTGTAAGTCCAAGTCCATGCTTTCCTTTTCTCTAAGATCTAGTACAACTGGATGATTACGCCCCTCTCTTCTTATTTGTGAGGACAAGATAAGTTAATGAATTAATATAAAGTATTACTTTTATATTTGTATTCCAAGCAATTTACATGTAAGTTACTTTTACATGTAAAATTCTTTGAATACTACCAAGTACATGCTAATAGCTGTTATCATTACTACCCCTAATAGTCTATTCCCTTTCTCTGCTTTGTTCAAGCAGGTCTTGTCTCTAGCATACTACCCTTTCTTGCTGTAGCCCACCTATGTCTTCCATCCTGCCCCTGTATCCCGACAACTCATACACGGAACATGTCTCCTTTGGTGAGCACTGATTCTCCTCCTAATTCTCCTAATCTATCCTGCACATTTCGGGAGTTCCTATACCCTGAAAACCCTTTAATATCCTGTACTAGGCACTGTTGAGGTTTCACCTGTTTCTAACCTAAAGGGAAGGCCTCAAGGCAGAAGACAATAAGCCTGTTTCTCCGGAGGTGGAGCTTTCTCCAATCTTTACCCTCAATGTAGGGGGGATCATGTGGGCCCAAAACCAGGACTCCAGCCACGAGTCTGGGTCCAGTGAGTATAGGCAGGGTCCAGGTAGAACCAGCCACATGCTCCTGGCTAATCTTCCCGTAACAGTTGGGGTTCCCCAACCCCATTTAAAAACAATCTAAAAAAGCTTGAAAGTTGGCAGCTGAGAGGAGGTGAGTCTCCAACTGCACTGGCTAGGCGCCTGATTTCAGTGGGGTGCCTGTGAGGGCTACACAGAAAGGCTGTTTTTCCTCTGCTGTTCTGGATGCCTCACAGAGGCTTGGAAGGGGTTGAAATGTACTGATTTCTGTTTGCAGTGGATTTGTGAGGAAGCACTAAAAGCTCTGACGAGTTCATGAAAACAGTTTATATTACATATGTATGTAATATAGAATATATATAATTTGTATATGGGTATATATGCATATCTATCACACTGTCACACTATGGGCCACTCTGTGAGGAAGGGTAAGGTAGATATGCAGCAGGAGACAGTGTTGGAGGAATTCACCTTTTAAAGCTACCTGAGCTTATAGGCGGCAGCACTGAAGAGGTGTAAATTAGGGTGCGCCATGCTGCCAGAGATGTTCGATGAGACTAAATGAGGTACATAATATGTGGGAGGGATCACAATTTTCTCAGAACTTCTGAATAGTCTGTCATTGAATCACATTAGTTTTTTTTTGTTGTGTTTTTTTTTTTGCGGTACGCGGGCCTCTCACTGTTGTGGCCTCTCCCGTTGCGGAGCACAGGCTCCGGACACGCAGGCTCAGCGGCCACGG
>NC_041218.1:90120729-90123101 GCF_002837175.3 Physeter macrocephalus
ACCGGGGCACGAACCCGTGTCCCCTGCATCGGCAGGCGGACTCTCAACCACTGCGCCACCAGAGAAGCCCAGTTTTTTTTTTTTTAAACATCTTTTTTGGAGTATAATTGCTTTACAATGGTGTGTTAGTTTCTGCTTTATAACAAAGTGAATCAGCTATAGTTCTTTTTATTTATGTTTCCTCAGGCCTTAGTTTGGGTCTGTGTCTCTGATAGATACAGTGATAAATTATTCATTTGTACAGTATATACACAGAGAGAAGATTCTGGATGGAAGAAGTATTTGCAGAGTGAGAGTAATTCCTGTAAGATAACGGATAATCCTTTCAAACTACCTAAAATCTGAATTATGTCACCTTATTTTCTTCCTCGATGCCTGATTAGCCTGGAGTTAAGCTGTGAGCATCAGTGCCTAATAGAGCAGGAGGATGTGCTTCAAAGGGTGCGCAGAACCTGTATAAACTCTGAGTGATAATCGTTGTTGCCATTTAAGGAGCCCTGGGATATAACGGCGCTGTGCTGGGTGCTTTATATGTGGCACCTTGACTTTTCTTAACAGTCCTTCAAGATAGATTTTGTTATTTGCTGATGATGTCACTGGAGCTCAGAGAGGTTATGCCCTTTGTCCACAGCCACCATGGTAAGTGCAAAAGCAAGGCTTGCTTCTGTCTCTTCTTTGATATATTTTTTCTAGTGAGTCCCTATTTTCCTCATTTCCCCCGCCCATTGCCTTCCTCACCCACTGACAAACCATTGTAACGAGTCTGAAGTGTATCCTTTTGATTGTATGGATTCTTGTGAAAGACGACTTCTCTTTCGTGTTCCTCTATTTTTAATTTCAGTAAATGGTATTCTGCTATAGATTTCTCTGTCTCTTTGTTATCCATGTATCTAGTTAAAACGTTTTTTTGTGCAGCACCAGGTTTTGAAGATCCATCCATTGGCTGTAGGGACTTCTGGTCCACTGTTACCGACACCTGCACAGTACTCCACAGTGGTGTCCACCATATTTCATCTGGTGACACCCAGATTGCCTCTAGGTCTCCACCCTGCATGAGCATCTTGTCCACATCCCTTGATGAACCTGTGTGGGGTTGTTTGGGAATTGCAGGACTGTAGGGCACACACATGCTAACTTTGACTGTTTTGGGTCCGTTTGCTGTTCGGGCAGGCCACTCCAGTCCACATGTCCACCTGCAGGGCAGGAGTGCTCCTGGGCCCTCTCATCTCCACTGGCATCTCCAGTTTTCTCATCTTTTTGTAATTTTCTAATTTCGGTCAGTCTGTATGTATAATGTCATATCTCATTGTCTTAATTTACATTTCTCTAGATTTTTAATGGTTTTAGAAAATCATCTCTTTATATGCTTGTTAGCTGAAATTTTTCACCTGTTAAACTGTGTTCCAGTTCATGGGGTGAAGGTCATGGTCAGAGCTTTGCCCATCTCTCTATATAAGCATTGTCCATTCAAAAGATGATATAAGCCACATATGTAATTTCAGATTTTCTAGTAGCCACATTAAAAAAAGGTAAAAAGAGACAGGTGAAATTAATCTCAATAATGTATCTTATTTAACTCAACAGATATGTTTTTGTTTCCATATGTAATTGACAAAACAGTTGTTCATGAGATATTTAATATTCTTTTTTCCATAATAAGTCTTCAGAATCCTATCTGTGTTTAACAAAGAAAGCACATCTCAGTTCGGATGCTAAATTTTCAGTGACTAAAGTGAAATGCCACTTTGTACAAGTAAAGTTTTGTTTAACAGAAAAATACTTTACATTGTTTATAAAATTTTAGATATGTCTGATTATTAGAAAGCCCTTCTTATATTGAGCCAAAATCTGCTTCTCTCTAATTTCTACTCATTTGTCCTAATACTGCTTTCCACCACCACACATAAAATGTGTAATCTGTCTTTTTTTTTTAATTGGAGTTCAGTTGCTTTACACTGCTGTGTCAGTTTCTGCTGTACAGCAAAGTGAATCAGCCATACGTATACATATGTCCCCTCTTTTTTTGATTTCCTTCCCATTTAGGTCACCACAGAGCACCGAGTAGAGTTCCCTGTGCTACACAGTAGGTTCTCATTAGTTATCTGTTTTATACATAGTAGTGTATATATGTCAGTCCCAATCTCCCAGTTCATCCCACCCCCCGCCTCCCCCTTGCTATCCATATGTTTGTTCTCTACATCTGTGTCTCTATTTCTGCTTTGCAAATAAGACCATCTATACCATTTTTCTAGATTCCACATATATGTGTTAATATACAATATTTGTTTTTTTTCTTTCTGACTTACTTCACTCTGTATGACAGTCTCTAGGTCCATCCACGTCTCTACAAATGACCCAGTTTTGTTCCTTTT
>NC_041218.1:90123433-90129939 GCF_002837175.3 Physeter macrocephalus
TTTTTGATATTGAGCTGTATGAGCTGTTTGTATATTTTGGAGATTAATCCTTTGTCAGTTGCTTCATTTGCAAATATTTTCTCCCATTCTGTAATCCCTTTTTGAGAGCACATCCTGATAAGCCTTGGATTATAGATCTTGAGTTTCACTTTCCTTATGATGTCTTCTCCTCTTGGGCCTCAGTATCCCCATTTCCCCAAGTTGTACCTCACATGACATAGTTCTTTCATTTAATCATATTGGACCCTTGGGTTGATTGCTTTCCAGATTGTCCATTTCTTTCCTAAGATGGGGCACTGGAAGCAGCATGATTCTTTAGATGTAGTCTTTGGATAGGGCAGTATTCAGATGAATTCTAGCTCCTCTGACCTAGACACTCTGCTATTATCAGAGTAACCTGAAATTAAATTAGCTCTTAGTACAATCACATTTGGCCTTGGTTAACAATTGCGCATTGTCTGGTAATTCTTCTGTTGATGTTTTTCAAGTATCAACTGTGTGTTTAATATGTCTACAAAAGTATAGATCAGATGTGACCTCCTACTCACAACAATTTCTAAGTGAAGGGAATCAAGTTTATAAAAATCAAATTTGTTTAACAAAATAATAAGTTCCCCTCCACTATAACTAACCCCCCCACCCAAGCCTTTCAAAGACCTCTTCTCAGAAATAACTATAGCGTGTCTTAAGAATGTGGAGACATTTCTTGGACATGAAGTTAATGGAAAGCCTCTTCCTCCACCAGCATCTATTCAGAATGAATTAGTAGAACAATCTTTGAATATTTTAATCTGACATAAGGATTAGAGGATTTTAGTGCAAAGGCAAAGCCAGTGCACAATCTCATTTTAGTGAGAAAAATATGATACAGAGAGATAGATTTTCATTTTGATATTATTGATATAGTTCATTACACAGATGTGCCAAATTAAGAGATAATGATATACAATATGGTAAGCATTAATAATAAAGAGAGGGTGAAAGATCGTAGGACAAATGCAGTATCAGTAAAATGATTGTATTTGGATATAGCTTTTATAACTGAAGGAAACGTGCTTTAACAAAAGAATGAAAAATGTGGTTGCTTGCAACTTGCAGTCGCTGCTCAGACCGTGGAGGGTGAAGAGAAAGGGACAGAATCCAGACTCAAGGCGAGAATATAGCAGATGAAAGAATTTTCTTCCTTGTTTTCTCTAGTCCTTAATGTTGAGCACAGTCTTCCTCTGACCAGATATCCAGAAAAAGGGGTAACAACTTTAACTGTTAAACTTGGCGAAGACCAGTTTGAGAAGCATGTGATGGAAAGGAATAATCGAGAGCGTGGGAAGACATGTGGGCCTGGAATCATCCTTACTGGACCCTGTTGAATCCCCCCATTTAAAAAAATCATTTCCAGGAAGAGTTTCATTTGGATCATGGCAGCTATGGGGTTCAAGTATTTTCCTTTAGCTTTGGTAGAACCGGGTGACAAGGAGAGCAGGTGAGGGTGTGGAGGAGCAGACAAAGAATGAAGAAAAGAAAACCCTGTTCTGACTGAAAAGGATTAAAGAGGGTCTCTCTGGCTCTCATTTCTCCCCAGACTCCTAGGACTTACTTCACTTCAGCAAGCAGTCTTCTAATAGACACTGTGCTTGTCTTTATAGGATCCCAAAGATGAGAGATCCATCACTCCCATAATCTGATGGGGAGGAGATGGCACCAACACATACACAATGAAAATCAAGGGGCAGGCTGTGCTAAGTGGTCGAAGAGAGACACAGTGTGTTGTAGGAGTTCAGCAAGCCTTCTTCACATTTAATTTAACACAATGAAAATCAAGGGGCAGGCTGTGCTAAGTGGTCGAAGAGAGACACAGTGTGTTGTAGGAGTTCAGCGGGAAGCCTTCACATTTAATTTAATTTGGAGACTTGGAATGAACTGTGGTCTTTGGGTGAACTTTAAATGATGAGTGGAATTTCCATAGACAGAAATGAGCTGGAAAAAGCATGCTTGGGTTCTCATTCAGAGGTGAGTCCCAAGTGGTATTATGCAGCCAGAATTCCTTGCTTACTGTACTTAGCCTAAAGGGCTAAGTAGTAAAGGCATCCATGTCTGTGCCCTAGCTGTCTCATAGCTTTGTGAAGATAACCCAGAGTAATCTCAGAGCTGTGAGACAAGTGCTTCCTTACTTCCTGGACAAGTTGTGTGCGGGATTGGCCAGATACCGGGGCCCCAAGTATGGGTCTGAACCTGGGATACAGAGTCAGACCTTTTTCCTCCTCTTAATGGCAATTAATGGTTATTGACAGGGACATCTGGGCAAAGACTATCTAAAACAACTATTTAAGACAGGGCATCTTTAAAGCTCTGTAAGCACTAACTTTCAGGTAGCCAACTTCAGTAGACTAGAAAAATAAGAATACTGTGTTTTTAAGCCTCTCTTTTTCCTCCTATATCAGTTAGTGTTCAGCTAGAGAAACAAAACCAATAGGAGATATATATTAAGAGAATATATAAGCCAGGGAATTGGCTTACACGATTGTGGGGACTGAACTGATTAGGCAAGTCTGAAATCTATAGGGCAGGCTGTCAGGAAGGGCAGATGGGAACTCTTGGCATGAGCTGAAGCTGCTGTTTATAGGTGGAATTTCTTCTCCATCATCTTCAGGGAAGCCTGTTATGCTTTTAAGGCCTGCCAACTGATTATGGACTTTAATTACATCTATTATATAAACTACCTACATGGCAACACTTAGATTAATGTTTGACTGAATAACTGGGGCCTATAGATTAGCCAAATTGACATGTAAAATGGACCATCACACCTCCTTTAGACCAGCCCTGATGTTAAGGGGAGAGTAGGTAACGTTAACAGTGGGATATAGCTATGGCAGAAGGGAATCAATGAAAGATTAAAAAAATGCCACATAGGATATAAATCCATTCCTATGAATATCTAGAATAGATGAATCCACAGAGGTAGAAGGCAGATTTCTGGTAGCCAAGGGCTGGGGGCAGCCGGGAATGGGGAGTGAGTACTTGATGAGTACAGGTTTCCTTTTAGTGATGATGTAAAAGTTCTGGAACTGGAGCATGGTAATGGCGGCACAACATTGTGGATGTACTTCGTGCCATTGAACTGTATGCTTTAAAAATGATAAATTTTATGTGATATGTATTTTTACCATAATTAAAAAATAATCAAATGTTATTGTCATTAAACAGTGCTCTGCACAGCCAACTGCAGAGGGCCCAAATTGGAACACACCTGTTATTGTGGGTTGGTTAGGTGTAATTTAGAAGTGCCATTTTGTTGTGTTTACCTTTGTTTAAGCAAGGGATTCAGGTCCTTGACAAGGGGCAGCCTCAGCCTATGTATGACACTTGAGATGGACATTGTTCAAGCCTATTGTTCTGAATCCCCAGCTTATAATGTGAGGGCACAGGCAGGCTTTGCTTAGACAGCTTGAAAGCATATTGAGTAGTAAAGATAATACAGAATTGGGTGGCTTTCACAGAGCCAGTGATGAAGATCTGCAGATACAGGGAGCTTCTGTTTAGAGTGCACCGATTGGGAAGACATCATGAATCTCTGGGCTGTCAGAAAACTGAGATTTAGCTTGGCTGTTGTACTTGGGTTCCTGGGAATATTTTACTGCCATGGCTCTTTTCTTCTTAGTAAATGCTTTCCAGGCTCGCTTTTTATTGGGAACTGTGATGTGTGGGTCCTTTCCTCTGTGTATAGCATGAGCTCTCACTTGCTGTATGGGGGATGTCAGCATAATGATTCTTTTGCTGTGGTGACAGTTCAGAGAAATGTTTTTCAAATTTGTTGCTACTGACAGACATAGATGAATTCCCAGCTAGAGTTATGGATCACCAAGAAAATGGGTTCTGACAGTGCCCTGGGGCCAGGGAGTAAAATGGGCCTTCCCTGGAAGAGGCAGCGTGGAGCATATGTTCAGAGACGACGTGCAGAGCCGCACAAAGAGGGCCAGCTCGGGATGTCCTTCTGTTCGTGTTCATGCTTCTTCCTTCTCAACTGGAAACAACACATTGCGTGTCTAATGTTCTCAATACAGAGATTTCTCCTTGGAAATATTTTCAGGTTTTTTAGAAGCAACATTAAGTATTTGAAGTTCTGAAGGAAAAATTTATTTACTGGCATAAGCAGAACTTCAGACAACTGAAAGAATCTTTGGGAGGTCTTATGTTGGGCTACCTTTATGTCATTTTTACAAGTTGAAAATGAAATTTAAAAGTTACTATTAACCACCATATATGCTGATTTCATAATTGCTGATTTCAGCCTTTAAAAAACAAATTTTAGACAAAATAAATTTTTTGAGGTGTGAATGTTCCCATCCTAGGGACTCAGTAAACATATAAAAAAGCTAAGTACAATATGATGTGGTTCTTTCCACAAAACTGAATCAGCAAACTTACACATCTCAGGCCTCCTTTGACTTATCCAGGTCTCTGAGTGCTGCACGTGGGGACCTAGGAGCAGCTTTATACTTATAGAGGGAGAATTCTGCCTGACTGTATCACCCGTGGCCACCGTTGGGGTCCATGCTTCAGGCTGGCCTATCTCTAGGGGTCACCGATTAAAAGATGATTATTTGAGTGTGATGTAGTATGTTGGATGTCTAAGATGTGCAAGGCACTCCTTACACATGATTTTACTTTTTCCTTTTTTTAAATAAAATACAAATATTTTTTCTGTCCTTTAATTTCCAAAGTACGTTCATTTACATTTGACTGACTGACAGTACATGAATATTCCTTTAGAATAGGCCAGGACATCTATGTCAGAACCTTTTTTTTTGTTTTCAGATTCCACATATATGTGATAGCATATGGTATTTGTTTTTCTCTTTCTGACTTACTTCACTCTGTATGACAGACTCTAGGTCCATTCACCTCACTACAAATAACTCAGTTTCTGGGCTTCCCTGGTGGCGTAGTGGTTGAGAGTCCACCTGCCGATGCAGGGGACACGGGTTCGGGCCCTGGTCCGGGAAGATCCCACATGCCGCGGAGCGGCTAGGCCCATGAGCTATGGCCGCTGAGCCAGTGCGTCCGGAGCCTGTGCTCCGCAATGGGAGAGGCCACGATAGTGAGAGGCCCATGTACTGCAAAAAAAAAACAAAAAAAACCCCCTCAGTTTTGTTTCTTTTTATGGCTGAGTAATATTCCATTGTATATATGTGCCACATCTCCTTTATCCATTCATCTATTGATGGACACTTAGGTTGCTTCCATGTTCTGCTATTGTAAATAGTGCTGCAATGAACATTGTTGTACATGACTCTTTGAATTATGGTTTTCTCAGGGTATATGCCCAGTAGTGGGATTGCTGGGTCATATGGTAGTTCTATTTTTAGTTTTTTAAGGAAACTCCATACTGTTCTCCATAGTGGCTGTATCAATTTACATTCCCACCAGCAGTGTAAGAGGGTTCCCTCTTCTCCACACCCTCTCCAGCATTTATTGTTTGTAGATTTTTTGATGATGGCCATTCTGACTGGTGTGAGGTGATACCTCATTGTAGTTTTGATTTGCATATCTCTAATGATTAGTGATGTTGAGCATCCTTTCATGTGTTTGTTGGCAATCTGTATATCTTCTTTGGACAAATGTCTATTTAGGTCTTCTGCCTATTTTTGGATTGGGCTGTTCGTTTTTTTGATATCGAGCTGCATGAGCTGCTTGTATATTCAGGAGATTAATCCTTTGTCAATTGCTTCATTTACAAATATTTTCTCCCATTCTGAGGGTTGTCTTTTCATCTTTTTTATGGTTTCCTTTGCTGTGCAAAAGCTTTTAAGTTTCATTAGGTCCCATTTGTTTATTTTTGATTTATTTCCATTTCTCCAGGAGGCGGGTCAAAAAAATCTTGCTGTGATTTATGTCATAGAGTGTTCTGCCTATGTTTTCCTCTAAGAGTTTGATAGTGTCTGGCCTTACATTTAGGTCTTTAATCCATTTTAAGTTTATTTTTGTGTATGGTGTTAGGACCTGTAATAATTTCATTCTTTTACATGGAGCTGTCTAGTTTTCCCAGCACCACTTATTGAAGAGGCTGTCTTTTCTCCATTGTATAGTCTTGCCTCCTTTATCAAAGACAATGTGACCATATATGCGTGGGTTTATCTCTGGGCTTTCTATCCTGTTCCATCGATCTATATTTCTGTTTTTGTGTCAGTACCATACTGTCTTGATTAATTTAGCTTTGTAGTATAGTCTGAAGTCTGGGAGCCTGATTCCTCCAGCTCCATTTTTCTGTCTCAAGATTGTTTAGGCTATTCCGGGTCTTTTGTGTTTCCATACCAATGGGCATTAATTTTGTATCCTGCTACTTTACCAAATTCATTGATTAGCTCTAGTAGTTTTCTGATAGCATCTTTAGTATTCTCTATGTATAGTGTCATGTCATCTGCAAACAGTGACAGTTGTACTTCTACTTTTCTGATTTGGATTCCTTTTATTTCTTTATCTTCTCTGATTGCTGTGGCTAAAACTTC
>NC_041218.1:90131060-90164089 GCF_002837175.3 Physeter macrocephalus
AGGATCAGCGGCCATGGCTCACGGGCCCAGCCACTCTGCGGCATGTGGGATCTTCCCGGACCGGGGCACGAACCCGTGTCCCCTGTATCAGCAGGTGGATTCTCAACCACTGCACCACCAGGGAAGCCCCCTCTGCTATATTTTGGAAGAGTTTGAGAAGAATAGGTGTTAGCTCGTCTCTAAATGTTTGATAGAATTCACCTGTGAAGCCATCTGGTCCTGGACTTTTGTTTGTTGGAAGATTTTTAATCACAGTTTCAATTTCAGTGCTTGTGATCAGTCTGTTTATATTTTCTCTTTCTTCCTGGTTTAGTCTTGGAAGGTTGTGCTTTTCTAAGAATTTGTCCATTTCTTTCAGGTTGTCCATTTCATTGGCATATAGTTGCTTGTAGTAATCTCTCATGATCCTTTGTATTTCTGCTGTGTTAGCTGTTACTTCTCCTTTTTCATTTCTAATTCTGTTCATTTGAGTCTTCTCCCTTTTTTTCTTGGTGAGTCTGGCTAATGGTTTATAAATTTTTATTATCTTCTCAAAGAAGCAGCTTTTAGTTTCATTGATTTTTGCCATTGTTTCCTTCACTTTTTCATTTATTTCTGATCTGATCTTTATGATTTCTTTCCTTCTGCTAACTTTGGGTTTTTTTTTTGTTTTTCTTTCTCTAATTGATTTAGGTGTAAGGTTAGGTTGTTTATTTGAGATGTTTCTTGTTTCTTGAGGTAGGATTGTATTGCTATAAACATCCCTCTTAGAACTGCTTTTGCTGCATCCCATAGGTTTTGGGTCGTCGTGTTTTCATTGTCATTTGTGTCTAGGTATTTTTTTAATTTCCTCTTCGATTTCCTCAGTGATCTCTTGGTTATTTAGTAGTATATTGTTTAGCCTCCATGTGTTTGTATTTTTTCCAGATTTTTTCCTGTAATTGATATCTAGTCTCAGAGCATTGTGGTCGGAACAGATACTTGTTACGATTTTAATTTTCTTAAATTTACCAAGGTTTGATTTGTGACCCAAGATATCGTCTATCCTGGAGAATGTTCCATGAGCACTTGAGAAGAAAGTGTGTTCTGTTGTTTTTGGATGGAGAATCCTATAAATATCAATTAAGTCCATCTTGTTTAATGTATCATTTAAAACTTGTGTTTCCCATTATGTAGTGTCCTTCTTTGTCTCTTGTAATAGTCTTTATTTTAAAGTCTATTTTGTCTGAAATGAGAATTGCTACTCCAGATTTCTTTTGATTTCCATTTGCATGGAATATCTTTTTCCATCCCCTCACTTTCATTCTGTATGTGTCCCTAGATCTGAAATGGGTCTCTTGTAGACAGCATATATACAGGTCTTGTTTTTATATCCATTCGGCCAGTCTGTGACTTTTGGCTGGAGCATTTAATCCATTTATATTTAAGGTAATTATCAATATGTATGTTCCTATTACCATTTTCTAAATTGTTTTGGATTTGTTTTTGTAGGTCTTTTCCTTCTCTTGTGTTTCCTGCCCAGAGAAGTTCCTTCATCATTTGTTGTAAAGCTGGTTTGGTGCTGCTGATTTCTCTTAGCTTTTGCTTGTCTGTAAAGGTTTTAATTTCTCCATCAAATCTGAATGAGATCCTTGCTGGGTAGAGTAATCTTGGCTGTAGGTTTTCCCTTTCATCACTTTAAATATGTCCTGCCACTCCCTTCTGGCCTGCAGAGTTTCTGCTGAAAAATCAGCTGTTAACCTTATGGGGATTCCCTTGTATTTTATTTGTTGCTCTTCCCTTGCTGTTTTTAATATTTTTTCTTTGTATTTAATTTTTGATAGTTTGATTAATGTGTTTCCATGTGTTTCTCTTTGGGTGTATCCTGTATGGGACTCCCTGTGCTTCCTGGACTTGATTGACTATTTCCTTTCCCATGTTAAGGAAGTTTTCAACTGTAATCTCTTCACATATTTTCTCAGACCCTTTCAATTTCTCTTCTTCTGCAATCCCTACAATTCGAATGTTGGTGCATTTAATGTTGTCCTAGAGGTCTCTGAGACTGTCCTCAATTCTTTTCATTCTTTTTTCTTTATTCTGCTCCCCGGCAGTTATTTCCACCGTTTTATCTTCCAGGTCACTTATCCATTCTTCTGCCTCAGTTATTCTGTTATTGATTCCTTCTAGAGCATTTTTAATTTCAGTAATTGTGTTGTTCCTCACTGTTTGTTTGCTCTTTAGTTCTTCTAGATCCTTGTTAAATGTTTCTTGTATTTTCTCCATTCTGTTTTTGAGATTTTGGATCACATTTACTATCATTACTCTGAATTCTTTTTCAGGTAGGTTGCCTATTTTGTCTTCATTTATTTGGTCTTGCAGGTTTTTGCCTTGCTCCTTTGTCTTTAACATATTTTTTTATCGTTTTTTTTTGTTTGTTTGTTTTTTTGATGGGTTGTTTGGTGTGAGATGTCCAGCACTGGTATTTTCAGGCAGTTAGATAGAGCTGGGTGTTGCTGCTGAGATGAGGACCTCTGGGAGGGCTCACTGTGATTGATATTCCCTGGGGTGAGGTTCTCTGTTAGTCCAGCAGATTGGATTTGGAGCTCCCACCACAGGAGCTCAGGCCCGACCTCCGACCTGGGAACCAAGATCCCTCAAGCTTTGTGGTGCAGTTAAAAAAGAAAAAGGAAGGAAGAAAGAAAAATAGCAGTATAGTATCAAAGAATAAAAAATAACATACAATTAGAAAGATAAAAATACATTAGGAAAAATAAAACTATAATTGAAACAACTCCAACAAGGTAAAATGAAACCACAGCAGAGAAAAGAAAATAAAAGGGGAAGGGGGCAACAAGCCAAAAGGAGAAATCACTTACAAAGTATAAAGAATAAAATAAAATTAGAAAAATAAAGATTTATTAGGAAAATTGAAAATATAAAAGAATCAACAGCAATGAATCAACAAAGTAAAACAGAACCCCAGTCTAAAAGAGGAAAAAAGAAAAGAAGAGAAAAAAAAGCCTTGGCTATGGGAGTGGAGTTTAGGTGGGGGGATGGAACTTAGGCAGGGGTGGGATTTAGGGTGGGTTGGGACCTAGGTGGATGGGTGGGTGATGTTTGAACATAGGGCGGGGCTAGGCGGGGCAACATTCAAGCTGTGTGGCAGGGTCTATACTTAGGACCTGTGCAGAAGGGGAAAGGAGGGCCTCTGGAGCGTGGAGTTCCGGAATTTGGAGGTCGGGCCCTGTGTGAGGGTGTGCGGGTGGAGTTTAGGCCCAGCTCGTTCGTTGGAGGGGGTCTCAGAGGGAGTCTCCGAGTGTAGAGGTGGGGCCTTGGGTGGGGGTGTAGGGGTGGGGCTTGGGCTCTGCGCAGCAGGAGGGAGGCTCCAGGGCAGAGGGTTAGACCTGGGAGCCCAACAGGCTCCCTGATGCCTATGTGGACAGGGAAAGCGCTGGCCCCGTTCCCTTCTGTTCCCTCCTGCCCCTCGCCCACTGTCTCCCCCAGGGTCTCCCCCAGGGTCTCCCCTGTCACCGCTGTACCCCTAACGGTGGGTGGGTCCCGCTGGGTGTAGGAACTCCTCCCCTCCCCCCTTGGGTGGGGGTGTAGGGGTGGGGCTTGGGCTCTGCGCAGCAGGAGGGAGGCTCCAGGGCAGAGGGTTAGACCTGGGAGCCCAACAGGCTCCCTCATGCCTATGTGGACAGGGAAAGCGCTGGCCCCGTTCCCTTCTGTTCCCTCCTGCCCCTCGCCCAGGGTCTCCCCTGTCACCGCTGTACCCCTAACGGTGGGTGGGTCCCGCTGGGTGTAGGAACTCCTCCCCTCCCCCAGCCGCCCCTCAGGGGTGCTGGTCCCAGAGGCCCGGCCTTTACTTTTGCTCCCCCTTTCCTCCCTCCCGCTCCCTCAGGACCCACGTGACTGGAGGGGAACTTGGTAGGCAGAGGATCAGGCCCAGGATCTCAGCAGGCTTCCGGGGGGCCCAGGTGGGCAGGGGAAACCTGGCCACGCTCCCTTCTGATCCTCTGCCCTCCCATTGGTTCCCCAATTTCCCCCTTTGAGCGTGGGATCCCTTCCCCTCCCCAGCCACCCCTCAGGGGTGCCGGTCCTGTCCTGCCTCCACTTTTCCTCCCCCCTCACTCCCCCCCATGCCCCACATCCTACCCGGTCACTGGGGGTCCCTCCCATCCCTTCAGGTGTCCGTGGTCCCCCACCGGTGCCTGGTAGGTGCCCCATTTGTGAGGAGACGTGAATTCCGCGTCCCCCTAGTATGCCATCTTGACTCCTCCCCTCTGCATATATTTTTAAAATCTCTTTATTTCCATTCCATCCTTTTAGCTGAACTTTATTAATACAATATCTGCCCTTCTTCTTGTATTCCCCTCTCTTGTGGAAGGCATCACTATCCAGTCACTCAAGCCGGCTCTCCTTTGTCAGCCACCTACCAACAGCCATCAAGAGCTAACAATACATCTTCCTAAATCTCTCTGGAATTGATCTCTTCCCCATTAGAGTTCCCTTTTGCAAGTCCATTTCTTTATAAGTCTGACATGTGAGCTCTTAATTGCTCTGCTGCAATTTTTTTTTCTTCAGTCAGTGATCGTAACCTCATCAGTTCCAGCTTATCAACCTCTGCCTCCATGCTGAATATTTGCCATTCCTCTGATTTTTCTTTTTCTAACAGTTTTGTGTGCTATGCATCATATCATAAAACTGACACTCAGAAAAGTGAATAACTCCCTCAAAGTCACACTGATAGTGTCAAAGTTGACTTCAAACCCAGGACAGTCTGATTCTCAAACTCTGTCACTTTGCTTTGCACTATTCTTTTTTTTTTTTTTAATTAATTAATTTATTTATTTTTGGCTGAGTTGGGTCTTTGTTGTTGTGTGCGGGCTTTCTCTAGTTGCAGCAAGCTGGGACTACTCTTTGTTGCGGTGCACGGGCTTCTCATTGCAGTGGCTTCTCTTGTTGCGGAGCACAGGCTCTAGGAATGCGGGCTTCCGTAGTTTGTGGCACAAGGGCTCAGTAGTTGTGGTGCACAGGCTTAGTTGCTCCGCGGAATGTGGGATCTTCCTGGACCGGGGATCAAACCCGTGTCCTCTGCATTGGCAGGCGGATTCTTAACCACTGCACCACCAGGGGAGTCCTTGCCTTGCACCATTCTAACAAGGTTTTTAGCCACAGAGCTAATGTCTGAGTCTGTTCGAGCTGCTATAACAAAATACCACAGACTGGGTAGCTTATAAACAGCAGAAATTTATTGCTCACAGTTCTGAAGACTGGAAGTCTAAGACCAGGATGCCAGTATGGTTGGGTGAGAGCACTTTTCAGGGTCACAGACTTCTGCTTGTATCCCTACATGGTAGAAAGTGCAGGCAAGCTCCTGGGGCTTCTTTTGTAAGGCAATAATCCCATTCATGAGGGTTTTACCCTCATGAATTAAGCACCTTCCAAAGGCCTTGCCTCCTAGTGCCATCACCTTTGGGGTTTAGGATTTCAACATATGAATTTTGAGAGGGACACAAACATTCAATCTACAGCATCTAGTCACCAGAAAACAAGGCATAGAGCACCTACAGTTTTAAAGGAGACAGGGCAATCCAGGGGATGTTTCCTGATAGAAGACCAGGGCAATGGCACGTGATTTACTTGAAGAGTTTCTGTTCTCTTAGAAAACACACCTTAAGCATAACCTCCTCTTTGGAGCCTTGTGTTCCCAGGTGTCATGTCCCACAGTTAACCACACCCTCCCCAGTGCTGGCTGTACACCCACGCATGTGTCTTTAGTCATACTTGTCATCATTTATGGTGTCTGGTACAGAGCCTGGCATAGAATTTAAGACCTGAATGAGTGTGTATTGAATTAATCAGGTGAAGGCATCCAGGTGCATCTTGGACGAAGGGAAGACCAGAGGAGACTGGGCAGGGGACGTAGGAGACCAGGGGTGAGCTAACCGGACTTGAAGACAAGCCACCAATTTCTATGCCTGAGGATGGATCAGCTGGCACCTGAAATATAAATGCAATGACAGGCTTGAAGATAAAATCCAGGCTTTCCATTCATAGTATTTTTAGCTTTAGGGAAGTTGATTTCCACAGTGGAGATATATATATATATATATATATATATATATTTTTTTTTTTTTTTTTTTTTTCACATGGGATCCTCCCAGACCGGGGCGCGAACCCGGTTCCCCTGCATCGGCAGGCGGACGCGCAACCACTGCGCCACCAGGGAAGCCCCTGATATATATTTTTTAAATAAGTGCTTTCTGTTTTGTGTGTGTGTGTGTGTGTGTGTGTGTGTGTGTGTGTGCTTAACCATTTACATATATTCTTGCCCAAGATGAAAACAATGAAAAAGTACAGAGGAAGACTTCAGGGAGAGTGAAAATGGGGAGATCATCTGCTCTGTAGACTCAAAAATCCCCATATTGGCCTCTAAGCTAATAATTGGGCAGCTATAGAGCCTGTGGGCCAAATCGCTCTTGCTGTCCGTTTTTGTACAGTTCTACAAAAACTGAGCTAAGAATGATCTTTACATTGTTTAGTGGTTGAAAAAATTAAAAGAAGAATATTTATGACTTGAAAATTATATGAAATTTAAATGTCAGGGTCCATAAATAAAGTTTTATTGGAACCCAGCCACGCCCATTCATTTATGGCTGTTTTTGCTACGAGAGCAGACGTTGAGAAGTTGCAACAGTGACCTTATGGCCCACAAAGCCTAAAATATTTACTCTCTGGTTCTTGGCAGAAAAAGTTTGCCAATCTCTGCTCTAAGCCACAGTAGTGTCATCGCCTTTTAAGGCTGGTGGGAAAACAATAGCATTGTTTCAGGAGCCTTCTAGCAGAGCAGACTGATCGCATTTATAGATTTCTATTGATTTTTATGGTGCAACTTTAATGTGTGTTGGCGTGAAGGGCTGGAATAATTGTACATTGTGAAGGTACATTCTAAATAGCATCTGGAAAGTCTCTCATGATTGATCTGGGTAAAAGAACTTTAATTTTTCAATTGCTTTTGAACTTTTCCATCTGAGAGTGGTCACTGAAGAGAAAAGGGTGGGATGGGTAATAGCAGCCTTTTGCCCCACACTACCTCACAGGCTGCCGTGAGAATTAATGAGATAACGTATAGGCAGTGTTTGTGCTTCTTGAGGAAAGGCGGCGATCAGTATAAGACATTATTTTTAATGACACACAGAGGGCCCTGAGGTAATGATCTTCATCTCTGACTCACACAATAATAGGTTTCTAGTAAAACAGTTCAGATTTGATGATTAAATGTATGTTTGTAATGCGGCCAAACTAGCAAAGAAATCTTGGAGCCATGAGGGAGACTATTGTGATTTCAAGATACATAAATCTTTCTTGATTTTTAGAAAGACAGTTTTGGGGAAGTGCTCCTGAAAAATAAAAGTGAGGAGCAGGGAGATTAGGAGAAGGAAGAGGAAAAGCCAATAGAGGGTGTTTTCCTGGGATAAAATCCAGGCTTTCTATTATATCTATTCAGGGATGGATAACCTGTGGACAACCTGGACTCTATCTTCTTGGGACCCTCTGAGACACTGTGTAGAGTAAGCCTCGGATTCCTAAGGAGGTGGGAATTAGTTGTGCCAGGACCTTTGCCTAAGTAATTTTGTTTAATTCTGAAAAAAATCTGGAAAAAAAGTATCTTTAGTCACATTTTACAAGAAACCAAGGAGTTAGTATAAATTACATAAAGTCGCTTAGCTGGTAAGTTTTAGGCCAAGGATACAGATCCACGTCTGCCTGACAGCCCCACTCATGCTTTTTCCTCTATGCTGTGTAAGAACAGAATTGCCTCCTACTAAAATTTTAAGTTTTTAATTTGTAATGTTGGGAGGATGAGTGTATGTTGGGAGGTTATGTTGCAGTAACACATAACCCTCAAAATCTCAGTGATTTAACCACAACTTATTCCTCTCACTACATGTCCGTGTGGGTGGCAGGGTGGCTTCATGTGGATAGCTTACTCCCTTGGGGATCCAGGCTCGTGGGAAAGCTGCTATGGTGGTGCTGGCTCTAGGGTGAGGCCAGCGAGGCACCACTGGCACTCACTCTCAGGGTCCTACAAGAGCCAACCCTGCATTTACATGACCCTGGGAATGAGTGTCTCCTACATTTTATACTATAGGCACCTCGCCTCGTTTACCATAGTTCGGTCCAAGGCGCAGAGGGAAGAGGGCTTGGTGAAGTACATGTAGCCTCTTAAAGCTTTCACCAAGGGTTGACATGCTACTTCTGTTCACATTTCATTGAAAAAGTGGGAAGGACACCAGATGTTGATGAACGATAATAGAGTCTCCCAGAGTAGGCTTGATTTAATTTATTTTCACAAGTTTCCTCCTTTTCTTGTTAATTGGTTACCTAGTTTAAGCTATTAAGGAGGTCATTATGGCTTGGAATATATTTAATTCAGATGTTGACTTTCCTATGTGGACTCATGAAAATTCAGAGAAACCAAGTGCTGTAGCTGAAAGTTCCTATATTTCAGTCCTAGAAGCAGAGTAACAAGGAGGATACTCTGTATAAGTTCCTGCCCCCAAATCAGCAGCCCAAACCTAATCTTGGGATTTAGCCGTTTCCTAGATGGCCTGGAGACAGAGGAGACAGACAGACAATTATTACTCAAAGATTTTTGTATTGAACATGTAATAAGAGCCTTTGGCTGTAGGCACAGTTTGATAATATTACAGCATGATGGTGGTGGGGGGCTTGTTTATGAGTGGTTGCCCTTTTCAGCATGTGTTCCAGCAACTCCTTTTGTTGTGGGCTGCATTTTCTCTGTGAGCTGGAAACACAACCAAACAGAATAAATGTAAAAGGAACATTAGCCACACACACAAACACACACAACACATGCATTTTGAAGAGGTTTTGCCAGAAGAAAAATGGCTTTGAACAAGTAATAGCAAAGTTGATAGTAGATATTAGATTTTTATGTCTGCTTAGCCCTGTTCAGAAGTCCAAAGAACCCAGATCATCTACAAAAATTCTACTCTTGTCTTGGGGGCAAGTTCTAGAAGTGGAAAATAGTGCGGCACAGTCATGATTAGAATTTAGGTGTTGGGGGAGAGAGCAATGTTAGGAGGAAGGGAATCATCAGGGTGAAGAGTTGTAGCATCCCTGTGTTTAGGTACACTCTCACATGCACAAATTATGTAACTTTGCTTTCTTCACTTGTAAGATGAAACTGGAGGAGAACATTGTAGCTCGAAATTTGGCAATGAAAATAAAGCAAGGGATTGTCAGTTTAGAGGGACAGCAGGACTGAGAAATTTCTTTTTAGACTAGAAGAGACTTCAGAGTATTTGTACTTAGACTGAGAGAAGGAGTTAGTTGAGAGAGTTACTGAAGGTGCAGGAGAAAGAAAATTTCTGCTGTAGCAAGGTTGTGAAGGAGGTGGGAGAGAGTGACATCAGGAGATCAATGTGGAAGATTCAGTCCAGAAAGGTGAGACAGGCTGGAGCGGGGCCACAGTGGGTGGAGATACGGGTAGTGAACAGGATGAGGTAGCATCAAGAAGATAAAAGGCTTCGTGCCAGCTTGGTCATCTGCCTAGGATATGTGGGCAGGAAGGGGAGGTGGACATAGTAAGGAGTAGAGAAAATGTTTGCAACAACTGTGTGGAGAGGAATCAAGAGAGTTACCAAGAGGGGAATGGAAACATTTTGGAGCACCTCAAGGACTCACATGAAATTGAACAATAGGAATGGTGGTGTACTCAGTTACCATATTTTTCATACTTTGACACACAAGGACAAGGGTGGAGGGAGCCCGAATGGAAGACAGGGCCACCTTGGAATGACTGCCCTTGGCAACTTGGCTTGGGAGGAAAACAGAAGAGTTTGAAGTTTTCTGTGGTCTCTATGAGGGAGTAGAGAAGGATCAGTTGGAAGGAGAGGATGTCTTGAACACGCAGGAAACACTGGAGGCAAAACAATACTCAGCCAAGATGCTCTAAGACCCGTGAGTGATTGAAATAGAGTGGGAATTTCATTCTCTTTTTGAGAAGGTCGAGGAATAGGGAGGGTAGAGGACTTGACTATGAGCCCAATAAGGCCAGGGCCAAAAGTCTCTCTTATTTTGATATCCCAGCCCTTCGTATATCGTCGGGCACAGAGAGTAGATGCTCAGTCGATCTTCTTGGAAGCAAAGTAAGCCGAATGCTGTCTATGATGATGGCAAAAGATGAAATCAGGAAAAAAAATTCTGCAGTGACCAGGCTGTAGACCACTTTTGACACATGAAGTTCTCATCTCATTCAGAGGAGATGACCTAGTTTCTCCTGCCAAGTACCCCATCCAGGGCTTTCCTTTCCTCTCTTTATGACTGGCTCTACCATAAGGGGTAATTTCCCTAAATATACCAGCCTTACCTCCCACTTCTATAGGAAACGTTTCTGCTCTCACCCTGATACAAAATTATATCCTTCTACTTGCCTGCATGAATATATTTTATGGTCATGGCTTGGACTATATTCTTGATAAAGAGTCATTTCAGGAGATTCAGTAAATATGTACAGAGAAATGAGAACTTAGCTAACTTATATTAGAGATGGGTGAATCCGTTTGTGGATTGTTGAATTTTGCAAAACAGCCAGGAAAGAGAAAACAAATCAAACAGCCAGCACTGCTGAATGTAGGGTTTTTTTTCATTTATTTTGCCAAGTGTGGATGGTCGTTAATTACATATTTATGAAAATACTTCATAGCTTTGTTGTGAATGTCCTGAAGCATGTTTTCTAATTGTAATGAAGTCTGGACTGCATGGGGCCCTCTTGCCCCATTATTTTGCTATTAAAATTTATCTGAGAAGTGGTTTAAGTTTGCTATGGAGTTTGTGGGTTAATTATATTGGGGTGGATTTAGCTAGGTTCTGATGATCAAACTAAAATATCAGAGAGACTTTTTTAATTTTTGAGAGGTTCTATGAAGTTTCTACCTTTACTGCATACAAATAACATTTGATCATCAGAGAGAACTGTTCCTATGCTGAGTTCTGAGAGCCTTATGGGCTGTAAATGTCAGGGTAGCCCTTTTATTTCCAGCTTGGAGATTAAATGCCCTGTATTTAAGTCGTCACCTGAGTGAACATCTTCCTTATTCTCCTGTTTCCACACTAGTGAATTGGTGTGTTGTTACACTCAAGCTTTGTCTTAAGATGGGATTCAACTTTAACCCCTACCTAGTATTAACTTTAGGTCAGATACAATGGGCTGTTTATGGTTTTGGGATATAGATTATTGGATTTTAAGCAGGTCGAAGAGGGAGGCTGCTGTCATAATGATGACCACAGTAAAATATAGTGGAATTGGAAACATCAGCACAATGGATATGTGTTTTCCAACTTGGAAATTCTAGAGCTATTCACATCATGTTAGAAAAAGTATGTTTTGGTTTATTTGTTTGTTTTTGTTTCTGGCTGCCAAGCCAAATAAAATTGAGTTTTTGTGACTTGCAGATGAAAGTGGCCGTTGCTGAGGGACTGATGGGACTTAAGGAGGGGAGAGTATCCCACAGGAAAAAATTTTTTAGAATTTCATCTAAAGATACAAGGAAAACATTGCATGTCTGTAATGGTTCATTTACTGGAAGTAGCTATATCCTCAGCGCTTACTTTCCCCCTTGTACTTCTGAACTTTAAGCCTTTAGCCCAGAAGCACTTAGAAATTTGTCATTGTAATTCTTTGGCTCTCATTTCTTGCCTGTGAACCCAGCTTTCCTCTCATTGGGCATTCAGTGCTTTGCTCGGTTGCTTATCCATAGAGAGCAGTATTGAGTGAAGCTGTCAGCTGATTAGCAGCGGGGCATGTGATTTAGGTATACTGTGGAATTCAGGAGGGCTATATTAGGAGACCTCTCCAGACAGCCTTTGCTGTGGGTCCTGCACTTTATTTTCCCCAGCAGGACAATTGGGTTTGAATAACATTTTCCTTGTGGTTAAAACCTCTGTCCAGCTTCTTTTGAAAGAAACTGTGAGGGAGAAAGGAAGAAAGGGACCTGAATGGTTCAGTCTGGGACTTTCAAGGCTCTGATTTTAGCTTAGCAGGAAGTTGCAGGACCTTGGCCACGGCAAGATGCTTGTAGACACTGACCTACCTGAATGGGGTGGGGGAGGTGGGGACCCACTTCTCTGGTTTGCAGTCTGTCCCTTTATGCTCACCAGCACTTCCTGACTTCCATTTATTTTCCCAGCCCCAGTATCTTTGTCCTGTTTCGAAATATGGTTGGGGTGTGTGTGTGTGTGTGGGTGTGTGTGTGTGTGTGTGTGTGCGCGCGCGCGCTGTTTTGTTTTTCTTTGCATAGCACTCCCACACCAATGGTTCTGTGGTTTCGGTATGGATGCCTCCATACTAGCCTCTTAGAAGGGCATGGCCAGCTTGTTCTGTACTGATTCCTACTATGTGCCAAGAGCAATGTACATACAATGTTTAATTTGTGGTAGAACAAAGTAATATAATGTAAGAGTTAACACTTACATAGCACTTACTACTTGCCTGGTGCTATTCTCCACACCTCCTACATATTAACTTGTTTTATATTCTGTCTAGAAGACAGAAACCATATCATTTTAATAACTTTGTTAGGTATAATTTATATACCATAAAATTTATCCATCACAAGTTTATGGTTTATAAGTTTACATCATAAGTGTACATAAGTGATTTTTAGTAAATGTATAGACGTGTGCAGTTGTCACCATAATCCAGTTTTAGAGCATTTTCATCACCCCCAGAACTCCCTAGAGTCTGTTTACAGTCAATACTTGCTCCCATTCCTAGCCTCATGCAACTACTCATTTCCTCTATATCCATATAGATATACCTTTTCTGGATATTTCATAAATACGGAATCCTATAATCTGTGGTATTTTGTGTCTGGTGTCTTTCACTAGCATAATGCTTTTGAACATCACACCGTACTTACTTGTATCGGAAGTTCATTTCTTTTCATTGCTGAATTGAATTTTATTATATGGTTATACAGTTTTTGTTTATTAATTCCCCAGTTGATGGACATTTACATTTTTTCCAGTTTGAGTATTATGAATAATGTGTGGGCATATGTTTTCATTTCTTTTGGGTAGATACCTAGGACTGGAATTACTTGGTTATATGGTAAGTTTATGAATAAATTTTTAAGAAACTGCCAAACTATTTTCCAGCATGTATGTACCATTTTACATTCCTATGATCAATGTATGAGAGTTCCAGTTTCTCCACGTTCTTGTCCATACTTGGTTTTATCTGTCCTTTTGACTATAGCATTACTAATAGGTGTTTAGTGGTATCTCATTGTGGTTTTGATTTGCATTCTCAAAAAGAATAATGATTTTGAGCACTTTTTATGTGCCTACTAGCCATTCACTTATCTTATTTGGTAAATTGTCTATTCAAGTCTCTTGTTTGTTATCTTCCTATTTTTGAGTTGGAAGACTTCTTTATTTATCAGATACATAATTTTCAAATGTTTTCTCCCAGGCTCTAGCTGGTCTTTTCCCACGTCAATTATTTTAATAGAGAGAATTTAATATGAAGAATTATTAACCATGTTATTAACCTTATGTGTTAACCGTGTACTGAAGAACTGAAAAGGCAAAAAAAGAATGCAAAAGCTTCATGGAGGCACGCACTGCAAGAAGTAGCAAACACCTCTAAGGATGGAGGAACAAAGGGAAGAGGTTAAAATTATAAGGCTTAGAAGCTTAGAGAAGGAGCTCGGTCCTCTAAGGAGAGGATGCTGCCCAGCTGGTGCTGGTGTCTATGAGGGGATACAGTGAAGCTAGTTCTTGGAGTTGGAAAAACTGCAAACTGGAGTGAACTGCAGCTACTGGAACTAACTGCCACTAATGGGAAGAAGAAGAAAGATTAGGGCAACTGAAAGGAAGATCAAGAAGTCCCTTTTTCCTCCTCCAGCCTTCCCTTCTCTTCCTCCCCCCTGCCCCCACATTGGCAGAGCCAAAAAGGAGGATAATGACGAAGTAGAAACGTAGCTTGCAGAGTCCTAGCCCCAGCATCAAAGAATAGAGTATAAAAAGGAGAGTTTGATGTCTCCCTTCAAGACAATAGCTTAGGGACTTCCCTGGTGGTGCAGTGGTTAAGAATCCGCCTGCCAATGCAGGGAACATGGGTTCGAGCCCTGGTCCGGGAACATCTCACATGTCGCGGAGCAACTAAGCCCATGCGCCACAACTACTGAGCCTGCGCTCTAGAGCCCGCGAGCCACAGCTACTGAAGCCTGCGTGCCTAGAGCCCGTGCTCTGCAACAAGAGAAGCCACCGCAATGAGAACCCGCGCACCGCAACGAAGAGTAGTCCCCGCTCGCTGCAACTAGAGAAAGCCCACGTGCAGCAACGAAGACCCAACGCAGCCAAAGATAAATAAACAAAGTAAAATAAAGTGAAAAAAGAAAATAGCTTAGTGACCAGCATGTGTAGGTGGTACTGTTATTCGCTTTTAACAGTTGAGGAAACTGAGGAACAACGAAGTAACTTTCCCAAGATATTCAAGCTGATAAGGAACAGAGCTGGGATCTGAGCTCACATATCTGGCTCCAGAGTCTGCCTCTCTCATCCAGCCACATGTTTTCATAAAACATATGATTTGCAAGCAATGCTCCTTCCTGTTTTGAACTCTTGGATCTTGGTGGTTCTGTGGTCTTGTCAGTTGAGAAAAAGCTACCATAGTTCTTCTGAATTCTTGAATGCATAAGAGAATTATAAAATTCTAGACCCTGATTAGAGAGACCCCAGACGGTGAGCTTTGGCTCCAGCCTTCGAAAGAAACCAATCCACCTGGATTATTGCTTTTTAAAAAATAACTCTGTCTCTCACTTTCAACTCACCGCTTCCTGCAACATCGGAATGGTTTACTAACAAGGGCATATGTTTTTTCTCCCCCAGAATGACCCACGAGGGATGGGAGAATTTGACATTGGAGGAGAATCATTTGGATATGGTTCTCTCTGAGGGAAAGAGTCTAATTCGCTTGATTCTGTGTTTTCCAGTTGATTATGTCTTTCTCTCCTATTTTTTAGTTGCTTTCTGGTTCTCTGAGTCTCAGAGTATGGTTCACTGTTTTCGCTTTGGACTTGAACTTGATGCTTTCATTCCTTAACTTGCAAGTTCTAGAGTAGTGATATTACCATGACTTTCCCCACATGAGAAATTAGGCAAATTTTCCCTTTTTCCAGATGACTCACAGTATGGATGCTACACATACATAATTGGTTCATAGGCTGTGTGATACTTTTATGCTTAGAATTTGAAAGTGACATTAAAGAATACTTATAAGAGTACAGAAACATAATTTTGCACAGGCAAAATAGTGTTGCAACAAAATAAAGTGAGCTGTTTCACTTTATTTTGATATGCACATAGCATATGAGTGTTCCCCGATTCTATAAATATACCTGTAGGATTTATCCAGACCAAAAGGCTGAAGACCAGAATTATCTCACTTCACATTGAAAACATCAGAAAGGATAAAAATTTTTGGTGGGTGGATTGCTAATGGCCAGTTAATTCCATTTTTCCTTTCAGTGAAAGTTGCAGTCCATTTAAGAATAATCTAGCTCTTTCAGAACCATTTCCTCTTTGGTGGTAATTTGTTACTCTTCCAAACAGCCATTAAAAACATTATGAATTCAGCCAGAGTAGTCAGGAGGTAAACATGACTTTAGTCTTTGCTGGAGGTACTCAGACGTCCACCCACAACATAAAAATCCAGCCTCTAATGGCCTGGGCGGTGGTGAGGAAGCTACTTTTTCACGTTCTCTTTGACTTGTATGATTTTTTGTCCTTTTCTGGTCAGGGAGCCTGTGAAATGGAAATTCAGGGTTGTAGGTTCTGAATATATGATGTTGCTGTGGGACCAACAGGAGCAGTAAATCTGATACTTGCATCTGAGTTTTAGCATAGTTCTTGATGCATCTTTGACTTCAGTGTTTACAGGATGCTGTTCACATCCTATTCATCCTAGGATCAGCTGGTTGTGATTTTAGTATACATTAACCAGTGAATGGTGGATAATGGATTAACCCAAATAAAACACTCCGTGCCTGTCACTGACTATACTTCTGAGTAAAGGAAAATGTCTGTGGCTTAAACATGCAAAAATTTTTTTCTTGAGAGATGCTTTTTAAGAAAAACACTTCCACAGGCAAGTAAGTCTGTGAACGGCTGCATGCGTTCATCCTCTACTAACGATTCGTAAAGCGCGCTAACCTATTAAAGGTTCTGAGAAGTCCCACAGTACGTAATGCTGGTGAACTCTGTTAATCCAACATGTTCTACTTATTCGACTGTTAGACCTTTTCCTCCATGTAATATCTAATGGAATAGTGTATCCACTGGCATATTCTGCTTTAAGCAAATTTTTTAAGCCAACAAGGTGCTTGAAATTTACTTGGAAATAAGATCAAAGAAAAAAAGTCTTATTTGCACAGTATCACATTTCAGGAAAAATTGTGAAATAAATGAAATGAATTTTTAGTTGGATGAACCTAGGAAACACTTGGTTCAAAAGTATTATATATGTTTTAATATTTCTGAAATTATTTTTGCTTTCCATTTATTGATGGTGTGTTATAACCTGCTCCCAAGCTGGGAATAAACATGTCTTGAATACCTGTTGATTTGGAGGGTAATTCTGTTATCTATGAATGGATATTAAAGCTTCTTTGTAGAATAGGTATGGGGGTGGGTGGGAGACACATATGAAAACTGGAAATTAAGACACAGCACGAGAAGTACTAGGTGGGGGTTGTCTGGGGTATTAGAAACACACAGAGCCCTGCCTTGATCTAATGGGATGGTTTTGTAACCAATTCTGATGAATGGCATTAGAGAGAATAATGCTACTGCGAATAGTTTTGGAGCCTACTAGAAGTGCGGGTTCCTCCACCAGACTGTGAGCTTCTTAGGATGGTCTTTTTTTTTTTTTTCGGTACGCGGGCCTCTCCCGTTGCGGAGCACAGCCTCCGGACACGCAGGCTCAGCGGCCATGGCTCACGGGCCCAGCCGCTCCGTGGCATGTGGGATCTTCCCGGACCGGGGCACGAACCCGTGTCCCCTGCATCGGCAGGCGGAGTCTCAACCACTGCGCCACCAGGGAAGCCCCTTAGGATGGTCTTTACGTGTGTTTTTTTTTCTTTGTCTCTTAGATCCTAGCACAGTGCTAGGCACATGACAAACAGGAAATTATTTTTTTGAGTCTTCGATGAATGACTAGAATTGGAAGCAGAGTGTTTTGACCCCACCTGTCATTAGGATCATTTTTTTTTCCCTTACTAATGCGATTTGCTTTGAGTGATAAATACAAATTATTAGTTTATTTAAAGTTCAATTCATAATGAATTTTATCTGTAGAAATAAAAATTCAAAGTTAAAATGAAAGTGATAAACATGGCACATGGTAACATTTGGTATGTTTGGCAAACTAGTTGTAAGACCAAATCTGTTTGGTAAAATTGAAATCTGTAAAAACTGACCTGGGAAAAATTGGACTTGATGAAAAGTAATCAAAGTAATATAAAACTAACACGACTCAAAATTACACATGGCTAAATTTCTTATTGGCTAAGAGTTCTTGACAGCATTTAGATTTGTAAGACTTGACCCCAGAAAAAATAAATGGATTTGGTAGAAACAATGTGTGCAAAGGAAACCTCACAGCCACTATCGTGGGTCCTCCGCTTCAGTAATAGGTTTCTGGAGGCAAGCCTGCACGGGCTAGTATTTTTCTCACTTTATTTTCCAGAGCATACATCATTACAGCTGTCTAGCAATCCTGCATTGTCTTACCGTTATCATAGGTGCCTGCCTTCATCTTCTGTGTTAAACTATACACAAATAAAAAGTATATATTTTCAGGTAGTGCTAACTGTGATGAATGAAGTGTAAGGAAGTTTTCATATAGAACTTTTCAGTGTATCATCAAATGCCAAGAGCCTGCAGGAAGGGAGATGTTAGATGAGATCTCTGAAGCCAGTCATCTCCCCCAGTAGGGACAAGCGTAACATTGGAAGCTGTCTCCTTTCCATTCTCCTGATAATATCCCTGCTGCTTTTCTTGGGATGTAGGTTGTCATGGTGATAAGATAGGGCTGAACTGGCAGGGGGGTGTGAAAAGTTGCAATATGAGAAGGAATTTTTGCTCTATAAAAGCTTTTGTCAAAATGTGCTCCTTGGTTGGACATCAAGAAGAAAATAAAGTTGGTGAAGTGTCTGCAGGGCAGTCTCTATTACTCTGGGCTGGCCGGGAAGCTGTGGCTCCGCTCCTCCTCCTCATTGCTAGACTATATTGGTGAATTATGCTATTTTAGTCGTCTTACCAATAGTATTTATATATCTACAATTCAGAATATGTAGTTTTTTCCTTAGAAGTTCTAGGAGTCCTGCAAAGCAAGTTAGCATTGTTGTTGGTATGTAGTATACCTGAGTTATGACTTTAAATTTTTGATATATTATGTAGAAAGCTTACTTTTCTTGCAGGAAATTTTGCTTGGTAAGGGCAAAAGGGAAATAGCACGAATTGGCTACATTCCCCCAAATATCTGGACAGTTTCCAGTTCCCAGCTAACTCCATTAGGACTGCAGGAAGGTCGAATATATCCCCGTTGTTGTGGGTGGCAGGGGACTGGATTCGCTGTGACATCTTCTGAAGTTGCATGCCTTGTTTAATCACAGGATGGAAGGGAGGAATTTGCTGACTTACCTCCCATCCTCGAAGGTGCCTGATTTAAACCATCCTTAGGAAAGGTGACCCAGAGAGGGATCACGGGGTGCCAATAATGCTGAATAACTCTTGCAAAACACACTTAAAGGTTAAAGTGTCCTTTTGTTTCCCTGCTTATTTGTTACTTGGAGGGAGACATAACTCCATTCTTTATAGGAAAAGGAAAGAAATCAGGTTTTGATGTGTCACCAAGCACACATAGGTAGGAGGAAAAGGAAGAGTTTAAGGAATGAAGCATTTCAGACCGAATGCTTTGGAAAAGCATCTCTTCATCACAATGTCTTTATTTTTTGGAATCAATTTTTAAAGAGATGACAGAAGCCTAATTGCTTGGAATACTTAAAACCATCTATTGGCTTTTCTGAAGAATCAGCTTGCACCTGTGAGAACTGGGTCAATTAGCATAAGTTGACTCTTTCACCATTTTCTGTGACAGTTGGCAAAACAGTGACTGCTCCATGTTTCACCTTTATCCCCACCCCAAATCATTGCAGTGTCTTCTCAGCATTACATAACCCCTGGGAAGGACAAATCTGCATATTAAAATATAATAATGCTTTCTGAATTTTCCTGTGTCTTCTCAAGAATAAGAGCTAAGTTTTTATTTGCCTTCAACTTAGAAACCTAAACTTTACTTCTCTGTGGCTTCTTCAATTCTTGTAAAAATTCCATCTTGTGAAAATAAAATGGATGGAGCACTGCACTAGAATTCTGAGCTTTCCTGAATGAAATTTACTTTCAGCTTAGTTTTTAAAAAAATATTAACTATTTGGGGGTATAATTTTCATATAATAAAATGACTTACTTCCAATGTACAGCTGAGTTTTGACAAACTATGCACCTAACTAACACTATCACAATCAAGAGGTAGATGATTTCTATCACACCCAAATCTTTCCTTTCGCCCCTTTGCAGTCATTCCCCTCATCCTTGACCCAGGCAACCACTGATCTACTTTCTGTCATTGTAGATGAGTTGACATTTTTTTGAATTTCAGAGAATTGGAAACCACAGTGTGTGCTAGTCTTAGGCTTCTTTTGCAGAGCCTACTTTTTAAATTCATCAAAATGATTGTGTTTATCAGTAGTTCATTTTATTTCATTGCTGACTAGTATTAGGTTGTCTGGATATACATTTTTTTTAATCTGTTGATGAGCATTTATGCTGTTTCCAGGTTTTAGCTGTTATGAATAAAGCTACTATGAGCATTCATGTACAAGTCTGTGAATGCACATACTTTCACTTTTCTTGGGTAGATACCTAGGAATGGAATTTCTTGGACATAGGGTAAGTGCATGTTTAACTTCTAAGAAATTGCTAAACTGTTTTCCAGAGTGGCTGTGTTACTTTACATTCCTACTGGCAACGTATGAGAGTTCCACTTTCTCCACATCTTCATCACACTTGTCATTGACATTGCTTTGAATATAGCCATTCAGTGGATGTATGATGGTGTCTCATTGTTTTAATTTGCATTTCTCTATGAGTAATGATGATGTTAAGCAACTTTTTTGTGCTTCTTGGCCACTAGTATATCTTCTTCAGTGAAGTGTCTTTTCAAATCTTTTGTAAGAGTTTGGTGTGAGAGCTCTTTATATATCCTTGGTACTAGTCCTTTGATATATATATATATAGATCTTGAATCTTTTCTCCCAGTCTGTGAATTGCCTTTTTCATTTTTCTTAACGGAGTCTTTCGAAGAGTCCAGTTTATCAGTGTTTTTCTTTTATGCTTTGGGTTCCATTTATTCTTGTCTCCCAACATATCATCCAGTATATTGCTCCTGAATTCTGAAACCAAGCACCAATTATATCAGGCAAGAGTGCCGACTTTTATTTTATAAACTTAGCATAGAAGTTTTGAAAGAAATAGTGCCAGATGGCCCGGAGATACAGACCTTGCTCCTTCTTGACAACTCAGTGCAACCAGGTGCACTTCTAGGGCAAACTTGTAAATCCAGATTGATTGGCAGGTCCCTGAAGCTGCTGCAGGACAGAGCCAGGTCTCCAAATTGATACCTCAGGGAACTTGAGGTGATTTGGGGAAACCTTCCACAGTTCCTGGGCGTTCCTTATTGAAGGCTGGCCTGAACCAGACCGAACTAACTGCCGATGCTGGAGTATTTCCCTTGTAAGTTTGTAAGTGTGCCTGTCCATTATTGATGTTTTCTCGAACATGAAAATGGAGTCCCTTCCTTATTTCAAGAGGCTAGTAAAGGGGTTTCTTAAGGATCATGATATATCCAAGAGAAGTACCATATCTGAAATAATAAAGTGCTTCTTTTTTAAAATCTTGGACTAGTCAAGTATTTTAATTGTCCAAGTAAGGAAGCAGGACATCTGAGGAGGAGGGTGGTATAATAGACACATTGGCTAATGGACTTTCCTGTAGGTGCACCAGTTAATGAATGCTTCTAGGACAAGATCTAATAGAGAAGAAAGCCACTGAACTATCAGGGAAGAAGTCACAAAAGTTCATGCATATGTGTAGACCCATTTTGAACTTTAGGGGAAACAGAAATGGTGGATAAGGGGATGATCTGCTATGTAGAGGAAGCAATGGATGTGGTTGAAGCCACAGTCTGTGACCCTCAGTTACAGTGCTGTCCCAGGTTTTACCAAATCTCATGTTTATCATGATGGGAAATGCCATATTTGTGTATTTATTGGACTGGTTATATGAAAATTCTCTGACTAAAGCAGAAATATTGAATTCTGCTGATGGCATAGATTTAATGGGAAGAATACTTTGTGTTTGTTATTATAAAGCCTTATGTTTCATTATGATACATATCATATTCTTATTAGTAAGCATAGTGGTTAAGAGCACGGCATCAAACATCCAGAATGATTGCCTTCCCGTCATAACTCCATCAGTTACCAGCTGTGCGACCTTGAACATGTAACTATATCTTCTCTCAGCCTCAATTTTCTCAACTGCAAAACGAGGATATAACAGGACCCGTCTTATAGAATTTTCTTATGAAGATTTATTCACATAATCCATGTGCACAGCACATGGTGAGTCCTTTAATAGACATTAACTATTATATTATTTAAAAGAATATCCTTGTATATATATATATATATATAGAGAGAGAGAGAGAGAGAGAGAAATGAAAATTAAGAGTTGTTAGAGGTGGAGATGAAAAACCATAGTTCAGCACATGGTAATTGGTGTTTCTAACAAGGTTTAAGAAGAAATGGAACATAAGCAGAATTCATAGATATAAATAGAAGAAAATGTTCCAGGGCTCAAGAAGACCTGAATCTACTGAAAAAGTTTATCATTTTTCAGAAAAAATTAATGAAAATAGCTGTAGTCTAAACATATCTATGTGAATTTCAAGAGTAAAGTAAAATTCTGGCAAGCATTCAGTAAGGGAAAGAAAAGTTTCCTACAGTAGAATAAAAAGTCAAGTAAGACCCCCCCCCAAAATAAAAAAAGTCAAGTAAGTCTTAGACATCTCCATAAGACGAAGACCATGTGTCAAAAGAATTTTAGGAGAAACATTTGTGACTGAGGAATTCTAAACTGTATATGCCTGAAAGAATCAAAAAGACATTCTCAGACTTAGAAGGGCTTAGAAAATATCTCATTTATATATAATCCTGAAAATTTTCCTTACAGGCATTCTCTAGCTAAGAAAGAAATGAATAAAAACAAAGAAAACAAGAGAGGGGAATTCATGTCATAAAAGGAATAGCTGAGGGCTTCCCTGGTGGCGCAGTGGTTGAGAGTCCGTCTGCCGATTCAGGGGACGCGGGTTCGTGCCCCGGTCCGGGAGGATCCCACATGCCGCGGAGCGGCTGGGCCCGTGAGCCATGGCCGCTGAGCCTGCGTGTCCGGAGCCTGTGCTCCGTAACGGGAAAGGCCACAACAGTGAGAGGCCTGCGTACCGCAAAAAAAAAAAAAAAAGCTGAGAACATTGAAATCAGTTGTGCAGATTTAATCCTTAATTGTTGAAAACTTGTTTACTGAGAATGTAATTGTAATAAATAATTCTTGAGAGAAAATAAATACTAGTTTATTATTTATAAGCTTGTTAGAAAATCCTAAATTATTTTAAAAAATAGCAAGTGTGAGGAATAATAGTAAGTAGAAAAATAGTAAATATGTTCATTTTTTAACCTCAAGAGAGGGAGTTGAAAAGTGCTGTTTCACTCTCCTACTGATAATTGGTGTCATAGGCTCAGTGTGTTTTTTAAAGCTGAAGGATACTTATAAGTAGAATTTGAAATAGAACTATACCTTCCAAAAAGCATAGAGACTGCAAATAGGCATATATAACAGGTGAATTTTAAGTCGTATAAGTTATACTGCAATAAAGTTGTTTTTCTTTGCCATGCCGAGTGGCATGCAGGATCTTAGTTCTCCAACCAGGGATTGAACCTGTGCCCCCTGCAGTGGAAGCACAGAGTCTTAACCACTGGACCACCAGGGAAGTCCCAAGCTGTTTTTAAAAAGTATTAAAAAATTAAATATAATCCATGTTGCAAAAATAGACTGTGAAGGAAAGGTTAAAGTACTATACAAAGTAAAAAAAGTATAAAACAGGATGACAAGATTAAAATCCAGTGTTCACATATGACTATATTCACATATGACTATAAGTTAAATTGGGTGCCATTCCTTTACAAGCTGACCAAGATTTACAGATCAAGTCGATTAACAAGAGAGTTCAATGAAATACTGTAAGTAAGAGCAGACTTAGATAGGGTGACTCAAAAAGGTCTACTACTATTGAGCTTCTAGCATTTCTGCCTGATACATTAAACATTTTTCTTTTCCATATTTCCATGTCATGCTATTCAATACATAAAGATTGGTGACCATTATCTCTTTATTGTGGACTGTACCCACTTAATCTTCTTTGCCGCATTTGTTGTTTTTTGCCTTGCATCATGTTTCTTTCCTCTCTTCCTCCTCCTGCCTTCCTCCCTTCTTCCCTTCCTCTGTTCAACATGCAGCTATTGAATGTTTACTATGTATCAGCCACTGCACTTGTTCTGGATATGAAGTTGTTAGTAAAACAGTTATGTCTTTACTCTCATGGAATTTAGAATCTAAGGACAAATTAAGATTAAGATTCCTCTTTTCACTATTTGCCAATGAATCTCTGCTCATGCATTAATATAAAATGTTTTTATAAATGAATAATGGTAAGTAGGTTTTGACTTTAAAAAAATATCCAAAAAAAAAAATCCAATCTTCTTCATTGAAAGCTTGGTGTTGGGTGAAATATTACTGCTTCCACTGGAACAGATGTACTGGAATGATGAGAGACACTCATTTGATTAAAAATACCAAAGATTGGCATAAAAATGTCAACTCTTGTTCATCATTTGAGCAAGCCTTAGGAAAGAAGTTTTGAGGCGGGCAGGAGTGTGTTTTGTTCCCCATTGTGTGTCTCTAGACTCCAGTCTGAGATACTTAGCCCCTCCTATCTCTGCATATATATTCATCCTCTTACTATATTGTAGCTCCTGAGACTCATCCAGGCTCATGGTTGCAGAGGGAATTCTTGATTGTCTAGGGCGGTAGTTCTCAAAGTGTTTTCCCCGGACCAGCAGCATCACCATGGAATTTTGTTATAAATGCACATTCTCAGGTCCTATCCCATCTCTACTGAATCAGAAACTCTGGGGGTTGGGGGTGGCAGCAGAAGTTTGTATTTAACAAGTTCTCTGGGCGATTCTGATCTGGCAGGCCTCAAACTTGCTGCACATTGGCAGGCCTCAAACTTGCTGCACCTGGAGAACCTTACTAACTACTGCTGATTGGGTCCCACCTCCAAAGACGCTGGGTTTAATTGTTCTTAGATGTGGCCTGAGTATCAAGAGCTTTGAACTTGTTTGTGAAGAGAGGTTTGAGTATCACTGACCTAGATTTTTGCAGACCATTGTTCTCTTTCTGCCCCACATATGACCACAGTTTACATATCCTGTGTCCCATTTCCACAAAGAAATCTGAAAAACAAAGCAGCCAGCTTCATTGAGATCTTATTGTGGGGAGATGGTATGCAAAGCGCATGCCTGGACTTGGAGACAGATGGCCCTGATTACTGCTCAGGGCTCTGGCACTTACCTGCTGTGTGATTGTCAGCAGGCTACTTCACTTCCTTACGGTTCAGTTTTCTCATCTGAAAAATAATAATCAAAATACTCGTTACATTCTTACCGTGTGCCAGCCACTCTTAAAGGCAGCTTATCTGTAATAATTAATCTACTGCTCACAGCAGTGCTCTAAGTACATTATTTTCCCCCTTTCACAGATGAGAAAACTGAGGCACAGTGAGGTACTAGGACATGACAGAGCCAGGCTGCAAGTCCAGTTAGTCTCCTTCTACAGCCCATGCTCCTGACCACCATACTATAATGCCTCATCATAATGATAGTAACAGTTGGACCTGTGGAGAGTTTTGGGAAGATCATACGTAGTAACAGGATCATATGTCATCACAAATGTGAAAAAACCCTAGTAGTACTTTAGTTGTGCTTTTCCTCCCCTTTCTTTTCTCTTGTGAATTGTGCATGTTTTAGTGTCCGTTCTAATTGAGGCTCCTGTCTAACCCAGTGACAATGGCATGGAGGTTTCAAGTGCCAAGACAAACTATGGCTGGGGTCTTGGACACAGGATTGTCGATATCCTTCACAAATTAGTGGATTCTTAATCTGTTTAGACATAGACTGGCCTTGTCAATCATCATTAAAGTTAATTTTTAAAAACATAATGCTGATTGGCCCCTGTGAGTGTATTTCCTTTAACCAGATATTCAGATAGTTGAACCAGCATTTGAAGATCTTCAGTCTGACAGTTTATGCCCTAAGATTTTAGCATTTCATTAGCATTTGCTGATGAAATACACAGCACCTGGCTTCTCTTTCAAAGTGTTTCTATGAAGGAAATGGTCTTTTCTCCTAAAGAGCAACATTTAAAATTCATTTGATTTTTACATGGAAAAATGTTGCTCTCAGGAAACCTGGACTTTGTTGTTAGTTTGCTGCTCTTTTTGACAGTCTTTAAAGTCTGAAGGTAAGATTGCAGGAATTGCTATCCCGTTTTTTAAAAAAAGCTATAAATATGCAAGAAAGCAGTGGCACTCTTTTCTTTCTTTTCTCATCGGGGGAATGGAGAAAGTCTTATGGACCCTCATTAAAGGTTAGTTTTGAATCTTGAATGTCAGTAGGGCTTGTTGCTTGGTGTCTTGTGGAATTATTTTTGAGCGTGTCATCAGTTGTCTGACCTCTAACTGTAGCCTCTTTCAGCACTCAAGAGGGCATCTTGTGAATCCTGGAAGTGTGGTAGACATGAGTATTAGTCACTTGACTTTTCCATGTGCAACCTATGCGGGTGGGAGAAATGGAAATGAGAGACATTTTGAATAATTAGAGCAGTATGTGGGGAGAATAAGTTAAATAGTGGTCAGTAATGATGGCAAAGGAAATTAAATGAAACCAACCACTGAGGGTGCTGAGGATGGGAGAAGGAAAAGACCTAGTGAATAAGCATGTCAGGAAATGTTATCAACTCCAGGGATTGAGGGAGATTAAATAAAAGATTTAAGAACAGGGAGATTGAAGACTAGACAGAGGGTAAAGGGGAAAAGAGAAGGATCAGATGTCTTTTTAGACAGTTATTTGGACACCGAATGTGACAATAACCTGTTCGATGCAGATATAATAAATACAAAACTGAGTTGCAGAATCAAGATGTCATGGTAAAATGAGATGCCTCCTGGAACTTGGGTTGGAGCAGCTCTGTTAAGTCTGTTTGAGGGACTTGAATGAAGCCAAAGTAAGACTAAAGAATGAACATATCAAAAGAGGGGTCGTTGGGCTTCCCTGGTGGCACAGTGGTTAAGAATCCACCTGCCAAGGCAGGGGACACGGGTTCAAGCCCTGGTCCGGAAAGATCCCACATGCCGCGGAGCAGCTAAACCCGTGTGCCACAACTACTGAGCCTGTGCTGTAGAGCCCGCGAGCCACAACTAGTGAGCCCATGTGCCACAACTACTAAAGGCCGCGTGCCTAGAGCCGGTGCTCCGCAGCAAGAGAAGCCACTGCAATGAGAAGCCCGCGCACCGCAACGAAGAGCAGCCCCCACTCACTGCAACTAGAGAAAGCCTGCACGCAGCAACGAAGACCCAAACACAGCCAAAAATAAAATAAATAAATAAATTTATTTTAAAAAAGAGGGATCGTTCAGAAATGTCACACATTAAAAGGGGAATCAGTGAAAAGGATCTTGGTGAGAACCATTCAAACTTTGCCCGGGAGAGGGAAGTCTTTTTGCATCAGAAAAGTAAGGAGCAGTTGGGAACTTAAATCTTAGTTGCATTTTGCACTGAGGAATTCTACAGGTGACAGAGAAGTTCTACAGGTTCTAGAGAAGTTCGGCCTCCAGTTTTCAGGCTGCCTTCACTCTCACTGCTGGAATTGATCTCTGGTGGCCTCAGCCTGCAGCTCCTTGAAGCAGGAGAGATTGAAGTTAGGCCACAGCAGTGAGATCCCTGAATCCTAGCCACTAAACCAGTGGCCAGTGACAAGGTCCTGGCTTGTCGGCTTTGTAGAAATGAATTCCCACAAAGAGATGGAAAGTAGTGAAACACGTAAAGTGTTTATCAGGAGGAAAAATGGTATATGTGAATAGACTCACATGGGTGGACTCAGAGAGAGAGTTGCGCCCTAGTGGTAGTTTGAATCAGTTATTTGGGGAAGTTCTTCTGGGTTTCCTTTGGCCAATCATCTTGCTTTGCTTGGTTCTGAGTCAGTATTTGGTTTATCTCAGGGTTCTCCCGTGTGTGTGCACATCTCTTAGCCAAGATGGATTCTAGTAAAGAGATCTATGGGTAGGTTGACATCACTTACTATGGGGTGACGCCCCCTCCCTTTTGACCTCTGAGGAGCCTTTCTGCGCATGTGTAGTCGGGAAGGTCTCCTTGACCTTGAGGATGAGAAACGTGGTCTCTTATCTGGGTAGGGCTCAGCTCCTCCTCCTCTTCATCTTGGCGTATCTGTCCTCAGGGGACAAACTGCAGCTGCTCAGCCTGGGGCCCATCAATCTCCTGCCTCAGAATGGTCCACTTGAAAACTTGAGCAGTTAGATATTGAATGTCCAGCTTTCTGAAGTGGGGGCTGTGGGCCTCTGCCACTTGTGGAACCACTTTCCCAAACCCTGTCCCCCTCTTACTCTTCTCAAGCTCAGGGAAATCATGTTCTGCCAGGTCAGGCCACTTCCTTTTCTTGTTTAAGCATTCCTCTCTCTCTCTATCCCAATTGGGGCCCTGCCAGCTTAACTCCTTGCTGGGCCCAACTTTCCAAACAAAGACTGGTGGTGGCCCAAAAAAGTACAAAGAAGATGTTTATTCCCTCCCTTTCTTTAACTTCCCCGCTAACTCCCTCCTCCAGGTAAAAATGGTCTTGGATCTTTTATGGTGAGATTACCTTTCCATTATTTCTAGTCTCCTAAAGCAACAGGAACAAGGCAGAAGCTAAGTTTTAATAGATTCTCAGGCCTCAGTAGCCCAATGTCATTAAAAATTTGTGTTTCATAACAATTCTTATTGTCCTGTTTCTGTGCTCACCTGGCAAACACCTCAAAAGGATTTATCTTTCCATCTAGATCTACCTACAGGAAGAAAATTCACTAGACCTGCTGATATAATTATTGTGGTCCTCATGGTATTTACAGTTCTTATTGTAAATTAATAAGTTGGCTTTCTGCTCTCTCTGAGCTGGGTTAATGAGAAGCTGTCTGAGAAGTGTGGCCCCACTTATGTGTTGACAGACTGGCTTTAAGCTGAGTCTGCAAATCCGAAGGCCAGACTTGGCACCAGGGTAAAATCACCAAGATAATGATTGCCTCTCTAGAAGGCATCTTGGTAGGCTGCCAGCCTGCCTTTCTTGGTAACACTTGAACTCCTGGGGAGGATGGACATTCATCATTTATGCATGCATTCACTCATTCATTCATTTATCCACTCATGTACCAATTCACTCATTCATTCCTTCAAGAAATAGAGAGAGTTTTACTTTAATTCTAGGATGAGCTAAGGCAACTGCACTTTCTTACCTACATTATAATACTGTGAATATAAGTGGTTCTAAATTGAAGATTAATGCTTCAAATGTCATGTTCTCATTTTTGTTACTTTTAGTAGAGGAGTACGTTTTTTGTTTGTTTTTTGTTTTGTTTTGTTTTTTGTTTTTGCGGTACGCGGGCCTCTCACTTTGTGGCCTCCCCCATTGCAGAGCACAGGCTCCAGATGCGCAGGCTCAGCGGCCATGGCTCACGGGCCCAGCCGCTCCATGGCATGTGGGATCCTCCCAGACCGGGGCATGAACCCACATCCCCTGCATTGGCAGGCGGACTCTCAACCGCTGCGCCACCAGGGAAGCCCCAGGAGTAAGTTTTAAAATACTTATTTTTTAAAGTTTGAAGGGAGGAAGAACTTTGGGAATGGACCTCTAAAAATTACATCTTCATAACAGCAATGAGAACACTGACAAAGTTTATCAAAATCAACTTTTTCAGAGCTCTGGAAACTAACCAAAGGCTTACAAAAATCTGAAAAGCATTTATTAAAGAAAAACATCGGAATCTCATTAGGAACAGTGAGCTTTATGGCATTTTTACTTGTACTCATCCCCCTTCACCCAGCTCTGTGGTAGCCTTGAATACTAGCAGCCTCACAACAACTGTAGTTGTGAAAACCAGCAACGTAGTATCCATTGGAGAGGGCTAACAGGTTTGGAACTCTCCAAAACATCCTATCTCCAGAGTATTGTCATTACTTGACCTTTCCCACAGTTCCCTTAAAAAGCTATATTCATAGGGCACTGTCATTATTTGACCTGATTTGGACCTCACTGTCTAGGAAAATCACTATCCCTGAGGAGTGTATAAAAAATAATCGTGGTAATTACTTAATATTACTGCTGCCTGAAGCTGCAATGCCAACTAGGGTAAACAAGAACCTGGTCAAAAACTTAAAAAGAATATGTGAGAAGTAAGATGTCCATAGGAGTTTTTGAAAAGCTTTGCCATAGTCTTGGGGATATAGAAGGCTACATATATGTGCAAGGCTATGATCATGTCAGGAAAGACCAGAGAATGTCCTAATTTACCATGTCTGGCTGATTTTGAGGCTCTGTACAAGCAGGAAGTGAAGGAACTAGGCAGAGTTATAAACTTCCAGTGCGTTGCAGGTGTGCCCCAATATACACACAGAGCCCCTCAGTAAAGGCTGGGAAACTAAGCTCAAGGCAATTAAGAAAATCCCTGTCCAATCATTAGCTGACCATTAAGCTAACTGAGCAGAGAATTCTGTAGCTAGAAAGTCTGGGGTACAGACTTTATAGAATTAGTTCAGGAAAGTCACTAAACAAACAAACAAACAACAACAGAAAAAAGAAGAGTAACAACAAACCCTGGATGGGGGTGAGAATCTGATTTCCAAAGTTGCCACATTTTATTACTTAAAATGTCCATTTTTCAACCAAAAATTACAAGACACACAAAGAAACAAATAAGTATGCTTCCCACACAAGCAAAAAAGCAGTCAATGGAAACTGTCTCTGAGGAAGCCAAGATGTTGGGATTACTAGACAAAGACTTTAAATCAGCTATATAAATATATTCAAAGAACTAAAAGAAACTGTGTCTATAGAATTACAGGAAAATATGAGGATGATGTCTCACTAAATAGGGAATATAAATAGAGATTATGGAGATCTGAATAGAAGTTTTGGAATTGAAAAGTACAATAACTGAAATGAAAAATTCACTAGGGGGCTCAAAAGAAGATTTGAGCTGTCAGAAGAAAGAATCAGCAAAACTGAAGCAAGCACAATTAAGATTATCCAGCCTGAGGAACAGAAAGAAAAGGAATGAAGAAAAATTATCAGAGTCTTAGAGACCTGTGACATTATCAAGCATATCGATACATGCATAGTAGGAGTCACAGAAGGAAAGGTGTGAGAGAAGAGAGTGAAAAATGAGGGACAGAATATTTCAAGAAATAGTGGCAAACTTGCCCCCAAATTGATGAAAAACACCAATCTGAACATACTGGAAACTCAGTGAATTCCAAGTGGAATAAATTCAGATGTCTACACCTAGACACATTATACTCAAACAATTGAAAGACAAAGACAAACAGAATCTTGAAAGTAGCAAGAGAAAAACAATTCATTTTGTACAAGGGATCTTCAATAAGATATACAGCTGACTTTTCCCTGAAACTGTTGACTAGAAGGCTGTGCAATGACATATTCAAAGTGCCCAAAGAAAAGAATGTCATATCAATCCTTCACAAATTTATGTAAAATAAAAAAGAAGTGAATATTTCCCAACTCCCTCTATGAGAGAGTATTACCCTGATATCAAAGTTGGACAAAGACATCACAAGAAAACTACAGACCAATATCCTTTATAAATAAAGACACAAAAATCCTCAACAAAATACTAGTGATGTAATATATCTTATTGATAGAATAAAGGACAAAAACAACATGAGCATTTCAATAGACACAGGAAAAGCATTTGATAAAATATAACATTCTTTCATGATAAAAAAAACAACAACCTAGGTATAGAAGGAATTCCTTCAACCTGATAAAGAAAAATATGAAAAGCCTTCAGCTAATATCATACTTAAGAGACTATTAAAAGCACTGAAAGACTGAATGATTTCCCTTTAGGATCAGGAACAAGACAAGAATGTCCACTCTCACAACTGCTATTCAACATCCTACTGGAGGTTCTACTCAGGGTAATAAGGCAAGAAAAAGAAATAAAAGTTATCAGGACTGGAAAGGAAGAATTAAACTTTCTCTATAAATGATCTTATATATAGACAAACCTAAGGAATCCAGGAAAAAAATAGAGCTAATGAATGAGTTTATCAAGGTTGCAGGATAAAAAATTAATATACAACAATCAGTTGTATTTCTGTACACTAGCAATGAACACTATAAAATATGTGAACACTTGAAAATGTAATCAAGAAAACAATTCCATTTTTAATAACATCAAGAAGAAAAAATACTTAGGGATAAATTTAACAAAAGAAATTTAAGACATACACTGAAAACTAGCATTGTTGAAAGAAATTAAAGGACTAAGTACATGGAAAGGTATCCCATATTCAAAGACATAATATTGTTAATATGGCAACACTCCCCAAAGTAATCTACGGACTCAATGCAACCACTGTGAAAATCTCAGTTTGTTTCTTTGCAGGAGTTGAAACATTGATCCTAAAATTCCTGTGGAAGTGTAAGGGACTGAAAATAGCCAAAATATCTTGAAAAAGAAGAACAGAGTTAAAAGACTCACAATTTCCCAATTTCAAAACTTACTGCAAAGCTACATTATTCAAGAGGATGTGGTGCTAGGATAGGAATTGACATATAAATCAGGAAATAGGATTGAGAGTCCAGAAATACTCCTATACATCTATGGTCCACTGATTTTTTTAAACAAGGATGCTAAGAGCATTTGGTGGGGAAAGAATAGTCTCTTTAACAAATGGTAGTGGAACAATTGGATATCCACATGTAAAAGAATGAAGCTGGGCCTCCTACCTCACACCATATACAAAATTCACAATAGATCATAGACCTAAATGTTAGAACTAAAGTTATAAAATTCTTAGAAGACAGTATAGTTGTAAATCTTTCTGTCATTGGGTAATGGTTTCTTTGTTATGTCACCAATAGCACAAACACAAGAGAAAAAATAGATAAATTGGATTTCTTCAAAGTTAAAATTAAAACCTTTAGTGCTTCAAAGGACATGAACAAGAAAGTGAAAATACACCCCCAGAATGAGAGAAAATATCATTTATTTGTTAAGGGTCTATTTTTAAAGAACTTTTATAACTCAGCAATAAAAAAAAAATAACCCAATTTAAAAACAGGTAAAGCATCTGAACAGACATTTCTCTAAGAAATATACACAAATGTCCAATGAACATATGAAAAGATACTCAGCATCACTAGTTATTTATTTTTAATTAATTTATTATTTATTTATTTATTTTTGCCTGCATTGGGTCTTTGTTGCTGCACGCAGCTTGCTCTAGTTGCAGCGAGCGGGGGCTACTCTTCGTTGCAGTGCGCAGACTTCTCATTGTGGTGGCTTCTCTTGTTGCAGGGCGCAGGCTCTAGGTGCGTGGGCTTCAGTAGTTGTGGCTCGTGGGCTCTAGAGCACAGGCTCAGTAGTTGTGGCGCACGGGCTTAGTTGCTCCGCGGCATGTGGGATCTTCCTGGACCAGGGCTCGAACCTGTGTCCCCTGCATTGGCAGA
>NC_041218.1:90164223-90173747 GCF_002837175.3 Physeter macrocephalus
GGGATCTTCCCGGACCGGGGCACGAACCCGTGTCCCCTGCATCGGCAGGCAGATTCTTAACCACTGCACCACCAGGGAAGCCCATCACTAGTTATTAGTGAAATGCAAATCAAAACCATGAGATACCACTTCACACCTACTGTTATGGCTAGAATCAAAAAAATCAGATAACAAGTGTTGTCGAGGATGTGAAGAAATCAGAACTCTCGTATACTGCTGGTGGGAACGCAAGATGGTGGAGTCACTTTGGAAAATAGTCTGGCAGGACCTCAAACAATTAAACATATTTACCATATGACCTAGCAATTCCATGTCTAGATATATAACAAAGAGAAATGAAAATATATGTCCACACAAAAACTTGTACATGAACGTTCACAATGGCCATAAAGTGAAAAAAAAATTTCATCAAGTGATGAATGGATAAACAAAATGTCACATGTCCATATAATGGGATATTGTTCAGCAATAAAAGGAAATGAAGTACTGATATACACTACAACATGATGAATATTGAAAACATGCTAGTGAAAGAAGCTAGCCACAAATATTACATATTATATGATTCTATTTATATGAAATTTCCAAAATAGGTGAATCTTTAGAGACAGAAAATAGATTGTTTGCTGGGGACTTGGGGGTAGGAGTGGGGAGTAACTGCTAATGGTAATGATAATATTCTAAAATCAGGTATTTGCAATGGCTATACAACTCTGTGAATATACTAAAAACTTATTTGTATACTTTAAAAGGGTGACTTGTACGGTATGTGAATTATATCAGTAAAACTTATGAAAAATTCTGGTTCAACATTTTGGCAAAGCAAACCAAAACTCTACCTAGTACAGTAGTTCTCAACTTTTAGCGTGCACCTGGAGAAGCTTATTAAAATGCATATTCTGGTTCAATAGGTCTGGGGTGGGGCCTAAGATTCAACATTTCTAATGAGCTCCCAGGTAATGTTGATGCTTCTGGTCTTCAAACTAATAGACTTGCAAAAAAAAAAAAAGTCTGGAAGGGTAACTTCAGAAATATCAATTAATGGACCTAGTGATGTAAATTTAGGTCATTTAAATTTTCTTTTTTATACCCTTCTAAGTTTTCTGACTCTTTGAAAGTTCTTTTTTTTTAGTAATAAAAAAGATGCAAATAGCCATTTCTAAAAAGGAAAAGAAATCCTCTGCAAGCATGTTATATTTATTTTAGGCTAGTGTTAGTTTTCCATCTATCCTACATTTCTGTCAGGAGAATTCCTTTTGTAAAGAAGTTATGGGTGAAAATCAAAGTATATATATTCATATTATTATTAATTTTATATTCCTTTTAAACATTCTGGTTAGCATTAATAAGTCAATTGAGGTTAATTAGTTATAATTACTAGCCATCATTTTCTAAGGATCAACACTGCCATATGCTGTGACTAGTTCTTGCCCAGAGAGCTAATTTTATATTACAATTACCCAACATTTACTATATGTCTCATGGCCATGAAAGACACCAAAGGGGAAGAGATTCTAAAGATTTGATTTTTAAGGATCTTGTAGTTATTTTATTAAGTACTGGATAGCTTACTAAATTACAAGGCTCATTTTAGCATGATCAACAAACATGGAGATTTAAAAATTAACTCTAGTTTTTTCCTAAATACATGTGTCCACAGTCCATTAAAAAAGCTTACTTCAGAGCTGTTTAGTTGTGGCAATAGCTGGATTCTCCTGTCTGCTCACATGCTCCATGTTCTTTCAGTACATTCAGTGACTTACCTCTGTGCCCAGCCAGTCTGCCACTTAGTGTCACTTATATCATTACAGGCAATAATTTTTTTCTGAAACTGGCAGCCAATTTCTTTGCCACCTACTCTCAGACTTCCTCCTCCACTCCTACCCCAGAGACACTCTCCATAGTTTTTATCTACTTAGTTATCAGAAGGACCCACTGACTGACAGGAGAGGCAACAGTTAGGAGACATGAGAGTAATTGGACAACAGGTGGAAGAAATAAATTGCCTGCCACTGAGATACTTTCTTCTGCATTTTTCTGTCTCAGTTTCCGCTCAGTCTCAAATATACTTTATGAGAATAAATTTCAATACTTTATGAGAATAAATTTCCTCGGCTTGGATTTTTCTAAGGCACCAGGTGATTTCACATGTTGGATTAAGTCATAATGAGATTTACTCTTTATTTCCTAATGTTTATGGTGTTCATCTACCTTTAGATCTTATAACACCCTCAAAAATAAAACTTTGCTTGTTATAAATGTGCATTTACTAATAAAAGCTCTTTCTGGCTAAAAGGGATAGAAATAGGCAAGTAAATTTAAAACCCAAAGGGGATCCAGGTTGTCTTACCGGCCTCAAGAACAAGAAGACAGGTGGGCCTGAAGGCAGGACATATTGGAAGACCACCAAGGCCCCTCTTCTTCATTCTTCTCTCTCTGTAGGGCCCCTTTCCTGCCCTTGGGTCCATGTAGAAAACATGGCAACTCCATTACCTCTGTTAACCTGAAATAATAATAAACTGCAAGACATTTCTGCAGCAAAGATGGGTTTCTTTGGGATCAGCAGTGAAGTGCAATCAGGGCCTGCAACCATGTGAGCCACATGCAAGTCCCCCAGCAGCAAGGGAAAGGGCACACTTTTATAGCGGGGAAAAGGAAGTTGGGAGGTCTCAGTAAACAAAGAGACCATGGCCTTTCATTGGTTGAGTCCTTTCCAGGAAAGAAGAAGAGTCTTTCTTCTTCCTGTTGGACTCTGTTATGGTCGCAGGGCGTGAGAGCTCCCCTTCCGGTCTCCCAACTCTATTTGAGGTTTCTGTTTATTAATTTTTTGTACTTCTGAATTTATGTGTTCATAATCCTATAGGTTCAGCCACACTAATAGGGACCAACTCTCTCTTGGACCTATTCCAGATTCTTAGGAAAGGAAATCAGGTCAGTTTTTTCAGTTGCCTGCCTTATGTTAGGGTCACATTATGAAATGGCTTCCAAAGACTATTCCTACAGGGAGGGAGAGATGAACGAGGTCACATATAGGGAAATGGAGATGGCACAAAATGACACAAAATGGTATTGACATAAGATAAATAATAGCCCAGAAATGAAGGGCTCCAGAGCAGTGATTATGGTAAGATACCAGAAAAAGTTGATAAGATTTCAACTGACTGAAAGCAGAGGGTGTAGCCAGCCAGCATCGAGTTATAATGCTATAAATCTGAATTTCTCAAGGGAAGGAATAACAGAGCTATTATATTAAAGGTTCATCAAAGCTCAATCTAGAGAAATCAGAGGCATCCTGTTTTCTCCAACCCATACTCTTCCTTAGATCCCCTGTATTTCTACAGTGAAATATGGTACAAAAACACAATGATGAATAGTTAAGAAAAAGAAAGGTGAAAAATATGCAGAGATTTTATTCTTTTTATCTATTTTTTTAGTTGTAATGTTTTGCTTGGTTGAGTTAAAAATCATTAGATTAATATATCCAAGGAGTCCCAGTAAAAATCTGGAAATCAGAGAGGACTGACAATAAAATCAAATACGAAAATAAATTTTTTAGCGCATAAAGAACATTTTTATAGAGCTTGGGACACGTTTAATTAAGTAATTAGTAACAAGTGAATTTTCCAATAAAATTATACAAATTTCATTAAAGTAAAAATTATAGACTATAATTTTATATCATGTAACGTTCTCATCTTAAAAATTACTCTAGAGCCGTAACACTAAGAGTAGAGAATCTTATTATTGTTTTTTTGGTTTCATTACCCACCAAATCATTTCACCATATTCCTCTTAACTTCCATTATTATTTCATTAAAAAAATTGTTTTTACAGGCTTACCTCGGAGATATTGTGGGTTTGGTTCCAGATCATGGCAATAAAGTGAATATTGCAATAAAGCAAGTCACATGAATTTTTGGGTTTCCCAGTGCATATAAAAGTTATGTTTACATTATACTGTAGTCTATCAAGTGTGCAATAACATTATGTCTAAAAAAAGTACATAACTTAATTTTAAAATAATTTATTGCTAAAAAATGCTAGCCATCATTTAAGTCATAATCTTTTGCAATAGTAGCTTCAAAGATCACTGATCAGAGATTACCATAACAAGTATAATAATAATGAAAAAGTTTGCAATACTGTGAGAATTATGTGATACAGAGGCACAAAGTGAGCAAATGCTGTTGGAAAAATGGCGCCAATAGATTTGCTCAATGTAGAGTTGCCACAGACTTTGAATTTGTAAAAAAAAAAACAAAAAATGCAATAAAGCAAAGCACAAAAAAAGGAGGTTTTTCATATTACATATACATATGCCTGTATATGAATCTCAATTAATTTTTGACCTTCTCACCACCCACACCACCTAAGAAAACCTGAGACCCTTGAGATGTTCTGGGAATTCCTGGGAAGCCGTGGCCATGCTTACAGTGGCAGGAAGGAAGAAACATGTAACTGTTGATCAGGGAGTTTTCAGCTACTTCATCACATTACCCCCTCATTTCCTCCAAGTTACAGAACTGTCCTTTCCCCCTTCTCTGAGAGCAGTCCATCCTTCTTCTCCCCCTGCACATACCTCATGGTATGGAAAGAAGGCACATTTCTTACCCTCCAGTAACCCACTTATTCAGCAAACACAGAGCATCTGCTATTTGAAAGGCAGAAGGAGGGGTGTGAGCAACCAGAACAGAAGCAGGGTGTCCTAAACCACGTTGCTTTGAACTAAACCAAGGAGTGTTTAGTTCAAAGGGAGCTGACAATGGACTTGAACCTTGAAGGGAGAGTGGGAATTTGATAGTGAATAGGGACTGGGCGTTCCATGTTAAGAAAAGGACACAAGTAAATGCTCCTGTACGTAGAAAGTTTATCTTGAGCCCCACGGAGATGGCAAAAACCAGAACCACTTCAACAGTTTCTCATGATAGATAGACAGGGTGAGCCTGCCCAGCAGCTGCCATATCCCATTCCTCACTCTTAATCTTCTTTCCTCCACTGGCAAACTTCTCTTTTCCCTCCTTCAGGAAACCTTCCCCGGCAAAAAGAGTGTCTCCTGGGTGCTCTCATCCAAGCTACATGTCACTATATCACAGTTCCTATCACACTGTTTTACTATGATTTGTTTGCCTGTTTTTTTTCCCTTGCTAGCATTAGCATCTTGAGAGCATGGGTTAAGTTCTTATCTGTTTCGATGTCCCCAGTACCTCCCATAGAGTCTGACATATAGTAGGTGCTTAAAAATGGTTAATTTCCTTTCTATTGACTGGGGTTATAGTCATAGTGGGGGTAAAAACACCAGTTTGCCAGAGCTTCTGTGTGCTGCTGAAAGATGGCAAGGAACTGGGGGGTAAGAAGTCATTTCCTTTGGAGTTTTCTGAGGGATGGAGAGTTTCCATGCGCTGGCCTAGAAGCTGCTAGCCCCGCTGTCCTCTCACTTCCCTGGACATCCTAGGTCCTCAGGTGGGCGAGGCCGTGGTGCAGCTCCAGGATGCTAGGGTAAGCATCTAGGTACTAAGTTGTTTGAAATCAGAGTGAATGTTGGTATTTTGTGCAGTTTTAACTTTGCTGGGTAATTTAAGATTCTTATTTATCATTTATTTTTGCTCTAATGATGTTTTCCCACATCTCTTCTGTCACTGGGTGAGATCAGAGTAAATTGTTTACGAATACCATTGTGTTTTTCTGTACTTAAGTCAGTTATGTTACCCTGAAGTGGCTACCCCAGATACCCCAGCGTTTGTATGGAGGGCTATAGAAAGACTCCATGAGAGAATTAGAGCTTGACCTGCCATGTGTTTTTACAGATTGATGTCTTTAAGCAGTCATCCAGGGTCAAGTTACTTATTGAAGTTCAAAGAAGAAGACATGTATTCTCAGATGTGATGATGGACACAAGAAGTGTCTGAACCTGCCAATTAACTATTGTTAAAAAGACCAGTCTGGCGTAAATTATACCGCAGCTGAAGTTGTATTTGGCAGTTTGTCCAACATTTAATGGGAGAATATAATTAACCCTATCTGGTAGGTCAATTTTTTCATCTGCCTAGGGGCATATTCTTTTTTTTTTTAATTTTATTTTATTGCAGTATAGTTGATTTACATAGGGGCATATTCTTTTTTTTTTTTTTTTTTTGCAGTACGCGGGCCTCTCACTCTTGTGGCCTCTCCCGTTGTGGAGCACAGGCTCCGGACGCACAGGCTCAGCGGCCATGGCTCACGGGCCCAGACGCTCCGCGGCATGTGGGATCTTCCCGGAACGGGGCACGAACCGGTGTCCCCTGCATCGGCAGGCGGACTCTCTACCATTGTGCCACCAGGGAAGCCCGAGGCATATTCTTAAGGTTATTCATCATGAAAGCCATTTGGTTACCATTTTACTGAAGAAAATCAAATATTTTACATAGAGCATACCGAGGTTCCTTAATTTATGAGTTATGCTTGAAAAATTCCACATTTCAATTACATGTCATCTGATTTTTACCAGAGTGCATAAATGTTAAATGAAAAAAAATCTAGACATTTGACCTCAAAGGCAATATCATTTGCACTCAACCAAATTAACAAACTCAAATACCCTTTAACACTATCTAAATGGTCCCAGCTTCTTAAAATTTTTGTGAAAACCACAGACATTTAAAAAAATTTCTCAGTATTTTCAACTCAAAAATTTTAACCTCCTCCTTCTGCAAACTTTTCATGAGAACTATTTATAGGTTTTCCATTTTACATCATTTTTATAAATACCCCCTGTTGGTGAGGACAGCCACCATCTGTAAGGTTTTACTGGACTATCCATGTGCCTTATTACACCGCTGTAAGTAATTTAGAGCTATGAATTTTATATTGACATCTGCACTGGAATCCTATAAAAGTAACAAAATGTATAAAATTTTCTTCTTTGTTACATGGAGAGGAAGCTCTAGGGCCAGTTGTTGTCTGGGGCTGGGCCCCAGTCCTGGGCTTGGCTGACATTGATAAGGACTCTCAGCCCCTATATAGTGATCGGAAGTAGCACAAGTAATGAATTATGTGTGGAGAAAATAGAGATTCTCAGCCAAAAACTCTAAACACGATAGAACATGGCCATTATAGGCTCATTCCTAGTATTTATCTGAAATTTTGTTTATAAAGATTCTTGAAATTCTTAGAGGAAAAGAAAATCTTAGAGAAAATATTATTTTTGTGCATTTTCCAAAGGATGGAATTTTTTTGTTGTTATTTCAGCATATTAACAATATACTTATTTCCTGTTTCTCTTCCTCTTCCTCATTTAATCTTTTTTTAAAAATATTTTTTATACAGCAGGTTCTTATTAGTCATCAATTTTATACACATCAGTGTATACATGTCAATCCCAATCACCCAATTCATCACCCCCCCACCCCCCCCCCCCCGCCACTTTCCCACCTTGGTGTCCATACGTTTGTTCTCTACATCTGTGTCTCAATTTCTGCCCTGCAAACTGGTTCATCTGTACCATTTTTCTAGGTTCCACATATATGAGTTAATATACGATATTTGTTTTTCTCTTTCTGACTTAGTTCACTGTGTATGACAGTCTCTAGATACATCCACATGTCAACAAATGACCCAATTTCATTCCTTTTTATGGCTGAGTAATATTCCATTGTATATATGTGCCACATCTTCTTTATCTATTCATCTCTCAATGGGCATTCAGGTTGCTTCCATGACCTGGCTATTGTGAATAGTGCTGCAGTGAACATTGGGGTGCCTGTGTCTTTTTGAATTACGGTTTTCTCTGGGTATATGCCCAGTGGTGGGATTGCTGGATCATATGGTAAAAATGTCTATTTAGGTCTTCTGCCCGTTTTTGGATTGGGTTGTTTTTTTTTTAATATTGAGCTGCATGAGCTGTTTATATATTTTGGAGATTAATCCTTTGTCCGTTGATTCGTTTGCAAATAATTTCTCCCATTCTGAAGGTTGTCTTTTCGTCTTGTTTCTGGTTTCCTTTGCTGTGCAAAAGCTTTTAAGTTTCTTTCATTAGGTCCCATTTGTTTATTTTTGTTTTTATTTCCAGTATGCTAGGAGGTGGATCAAAAAAGATCTTGCTGTGATTTATGTCAAAGAGTGTTCTTCCTATGTTTTCCTCTAAGAGTTTTACAGTGTCCGGAAGAGACTGTCTTTTCTCCATTGTATATCCTCGCCTCCTTTGTCATAGGTTAGTTGACCATAGGTGCGTGGGTTTATCTCTGGGCTTTCTATCTTGTTCCATTGCTTTATGTTTCTGTTTTTGTGCCAGTACCATATTGTCTTGATTACTATAGCTTTGTACTATAGTCTGATGTCAGGGAGTCTGATTCCTCCAGCTCCGGTTTTTTCCCTCAAGACTGCTTTGGCTACTTGGAGTCTTTTGTGTCTCCATAAAAATTTTATGTTTTTTTTGTTCTATTTCTGTAAAAAATGCCATTGGTAATTTGATAGGCATTGCATTGAATCTGTAGATTGCTTTGGCTAGTATAGTCATTTTCACAATATTGATTCTTCCAATCCAAGAACATGGTATATCTCTCCATCTATCTGTATCATCTTTAATTTCTCTCATCAGTGTCTTATAGTTTTCTGAATACAGGTCTTTTGTCTCCCTAGGTAGGTTTATTCCTAGGTATTTTATTCTTTTTGTTGCAGTGGTAAATGGGAGTATTTCCCTAATTGCTCTTTCAGATTTTTCATCATTAGTGTATAGGAATGCAAGAGATTTCTGTGCATTACTTTGTATCCTGCAACTTTACCAAATTCATTGATTAGCTCTAGTAGTTTTCTGGTGACATCTTTAGGATTCTCCATGTATAGTATCATGTCATCTGCAAACAGTTACAGTTTTACTTCTTTTACAATTTGTATTCCTTTTTTTCTTTTCTTTCTCTGATTGCCATGACTAGGCCTTCCAAAACTATGGTGAGAGTGGACATCCTTGTCTTGTTCTTGATCTTAGAGGAAATGCTTTCAGTTTTTCACCATTGAGAATGATGTTTGCTGTGGGTTTGTTGTATGTGGCCTTTATTATGTTGACTTAGGTTCCCTCTATGCCCACTTTCTGGAGAGTTTTTTTTTTTTTGGCTGTGTTGGGTCTTTGTTGCTGCGCGCAGGCTTTCTCTAGCTGCGGTGAGAGGGGACCACTCTTCGTTGTGGTGCATGGGCTTTTCATTGCGGTGGCTTCTCTTGTTGTGGAGTACGGGCTCTAGGTACACATGCTCAGTAGTTGTGGCACACAGGCTTCAGTAGTTGTGGCTCGTGGGCTCAGTAGTTGTGGCTTGTGGGCTCTAGAGCGCAGGCTCAGTAGTTGTGGTGCACAGGCTTAGTTGCTCTGCAGCATGTGGGATCTTCCCGGACCAGGGCTCGAACCTGTATCCCCTGCATTGGCAGGCGGAGTCTTAACCACTGTGCCACCAGGAAAGTCCCTGGAAAGTTTTTATCATAAATGGGTGTTGAATTTTGTCAAAAGCTTTTTCTGCATCTATTGAGACGATCATATGGTTTTTATTCTTCAATTTGTTAAT
>NC_041218.1:90173896-90174218 GCF_002837175.3 Physeter macrocephalus
ATCATCGTGTTTTCATTGTCCTTTGTCTCTAGGTATTTTTTGATTTCCTCTTTGATTTCTTCAGTGATCTCTTGGTTATTTAGTAACATATTGTTTATCCTCCATTTGTTTGTGTTTTTTACGTTTTTTTCCCTGTTATTCACTTCTAATCTCATAGTGTTGTGGTCAGAAAAGATGCTTGATATGATTTCAATTTTCTTAAATTTACTGAGGCTTGATTTGTGATCCAAGGTGTGATCTATCCTGGAGAATGTTCTGTGCTCACTTGAGAAGAAAGTGTAATCTGCTGTTTTTGGATGGAATGTCCTATAAATATCAATTA
>NC_041218.1:90174457-90186062 GCF_002837175.3 Physeter macrocephalus
TGATCCCTTGATCATTATGTAGTGTCCTTCCTTGTCTCTTGTAATAGTCTTTATTTTAAAGTCTATTTTGTCTGAAATGAGAATTGCTACTCCAGATTTCTTTTGATTTCCATTTGCATGGAATATCTTTTTCCATCCCCTCACTTTCATTCTGTATGTGTCCCTAGATCTGAAATGGGTCTCTTGTAGACAGCATATATACAGGTCTTGTTTTTATATCCATTCGGCCAGTCTGTGACTTTTGGCTGGAGCATTTAATCCATTTATATTTAAGGTAATTATCAATATGTATGTTCCTATTACCATTTTCTAAATTGTTTTGCATTTGTTTTTGTAGGTCTTTTCCTTCTCTTGTGTTTTCTGCCCAGAGAAGTTCCTTCATCATTTGTTGTAAAGCTGGTTTGGTGCTGCTGATTTCTCTTAGCTTTTGCTTGTCTGTAAAGGTTTTAATTTCTCCATCAAATCTGAATGAGATCCTTGCTGGGTAGAGTAATCTTGGCTGTAGGTTTTCCCTTTCCTCACTTTAAGTATCATGCCACTCCCTTCTGGCTTTTAGAATTTCTGCTGAGAAATCAGCTGTTAACCTTACGGGAATTCCCTTGTGTGTTATTTGTCATTTTTCCCTTGCTCCTTTCAATAATTTTTCTTTGTGTTTAATTTTTGCCAATTTGATTACTATGTGCCTTGGCATGTTTCTCCTTGGGTTTATCCTGTATGGGACTCTCTGCGCTTCCTGGACTTGGGTGGCTATTTCCTTTCCCATGTTAGGGAAGTTTTCGACTATAATCTCTTCAAATATTTTCTCGGGTCCTTTCTCTCTCTCTTCTCTTATCCATTCTTCTGCCTCAGCTATTCTGCTATTGATTCTTTCTAGTGTATTTTTCATTGCAGTTATTGTATTATTCATCTCTGTTTGTTTGTTCTTTAATTCTTCTAGGTCTTTGTTAAACATTTCTTGCATCTTCTCGATCTTTGCCCCCATTCTTTTTCTGAGGTCCTGGATCATCTTCACTATCATTATTCTGAATTCTTTTTCTGGAAGGTTGCCTATCTCCACTTCATTTAGTTGTTTTTCTGGGATTTTATCTTGTTCCTTCATCTGGTACATAGCCCTCTGCCTTTTCATCTTGTCTGTCTTTCTGTGAACACAGTTTTTGTTCCACAGTCTGCAGGATTGTAGTTCTTTTTGCTTCTGCTGTCTGCCCTTTGGTGGATGAGGCTATCTAAGAGGCTTTTGCAAGTTTCTTGATGGGAGGGAATGGTGGTGGATAGAGCTGACTGTTGCTCTGGTGGGCAGAGCTCAGTAAAACTGTAATCCACTTGTCTGCTGATGGGTAGGGCTGGGTTCCCTCTATGTTGGTAGTTTGGCCTGAGGCAACCAACACTGGAGACTACCTGGGCTCTTTGTTGGGGCTAATGGTGGACTCTGGGAGGGCTCACGCCAAGGAGTACTTCCCAGAACTTCTGCTCTCAGTGTCCTTGTCCCCACGGTGAGCCACAGCCACCCCCCGCCTCTGCAGGAGACCCTCCAACACTAGCAGGTAGGTGTGGTTCAGTCTCCCCTGGGGTCACTTCTCCTTCCCTTGGGTCCTGATATGCACACTACTTTGTGCATGCCCTCCAAGAGTGGAGTCTCTGTTTCCCCCAGTCCTGTCGAAGTCCTGCAATCAAATCCTGCTAGCCTTCAAAGTCTGATTCTCTAGTAATTCCTCCTCCTGTTGCTGGACCCCCAGGTAGGGAAGCCTGACGTGGGGCTCAGAACCTTCACTCCAGTGGGTGGACTTCTGTGGTATAAGTGTTCTCCAGTCTGTGAGTCACCCACCCAGCAGTTATGGCATTTGATTTTACTGTGATTGCACCCCTCCAACCATCTCATTGTGGCTTCTCCTTTGTCTTTGGATGTGGGATATCTTTTTTTGGTGAGTTCCAGTGTCTTCCTGTCGATGATTGTCCAGCAGCTAGTTATGATTCTGGTGTTCTCACAAGAGGGAGTGAGAGCACATCCTTCTACTCCGCCATCTTGGTTCAGGGCCCAAAGGATGGAATTTTTAGTAATGTATTTGGCATAACATTTAAGTTAATATTTTCATTAAATAAAAATAGTGAAATCAATTTCAGCAGTGTTCAGAAGAGCAGAAAGTAAGTTGTATTTACCAAATAGCAAAGGACAGAGATCAATGGAGAAGAAAAAAAAAAAAAAAAAAAAAAAAGAGCATAACGTCTTGAATGATTTAGAATTTGAAAAACAAAAGCAGAAATCCTAAACTCAATTTTATTTAAGGAAAAGGAAGCTACCCAGTGCCAGATATTTTTCAGAAATTCAATTTGGAAAGGAGAATATTTGGAAAATACAAGTCAAGACAAACTAGATTTATACTAAAAACAGCCATAAATAAAGTTATACATTCTCTGTTTTTGCTTTTGGTATTTGAGTGGCTCAGCTGTGGATGTTTCATTAAGCGAAAGACTGAGAAAATTGAAGACAGAACCCAGTGAAGAGAAAACAAATAGTAGAAATTATTAAGGGAACAATGGAATTAAATTACAGGGAAAGATTAAAGTAACAAAGAATGTCTGGCTTTGCTTAGAAGTGACTCAGGGGAGTGATAATAACCGTCTACAAACATTTAAAATGTGTAAAACACTGATAGAAAGAAGAATTATTTAGCATGATGCCACGTGGGTATAATCAAAAATAACAGGATAAACTCAAAAAGGTTATCGAAAAATGCTTCCAACCAGTGAATACTTTTGGATGCCTGAATATTTACTCCCACTGGAAGTGCTGCAGGTTTTAAAACAGTGAGCTTTCTGAGCAAATAAAACAGAAAAGGTCCTCTTTGTTATTAGTTACTAGTTTCTTCACTTGGGGGAGATCCCACAACCTAATTAAAGTAAATTTATATGAAAGTTTAAATTAGGGAATTGGCTTGCTTAGCCAACGGCTTGTGACAGTAGACGTCGCTTTATTCTGTTCTAGTTCACCGTACCTGGCAAACTGTTTCTTTGAGACTCAGCTTACGTATCGTACTGGAGAAGGCTTTGCCACAGAGGCGAGGAGTGGGCGTTTGAGTTGGGTCCTCCTGAGGCTGAGGGAGGATGCCTGCACCCTAGCACAGAGCACAGTGTGTGGAATCTGAGTTTACTTTCCTATCTCCCCTGCTGGACCCTGAGCTCCTTCAGGACAAGGACTGTGTCTTACTCATCTCTGTACCCCTGGCACTTCTCAAGGCCCTGTGTACAGAGTAGGCACTCTGAAAAATTTTGTTACCTGGAAGAATGAATGAGAAAAAGGTACAATTAATGATGGAGCTATTCAACTTTTCTCCTTTCGAGGGCATCACTTTGGTCTTTGGATACGTTTTAAATTCTCAGATCTCGTGACAACGTTTTTACAAATGTGCTTAAAGACATCTTTGGAGGAAAGAAAATTGAGAAAGGTGATAAAGTGAACCTCCAGGATCACTCTAGAACTGATTGCAGTTTTGATGGCACAGGGGGTCAAAGCATGTCCTTTGTGAGCCTAGGTGCTCGTCTCTCTTATTACGAGACAGAAAGCCTGTAACAGAGATGTCATTCCTTTCCGATGGCTAGAAACAAGGTTGGCACACTACAGCTACCTGGCTAAATCTGGCCTGCCACCTGGTTTTGTACAGCTTATTATCTAAGAATGATTTTTACCTTTTTATATGATTGAAAAAAATCAAAAGAAGAAGATTTTGTGATATGTGAAAATTATGTGAAAAATCTCACTTCAGTGGCCATAATCAAGGTTTTAACTGGAACACAGCCATGCTCATTTGTTTACATATTATCTGTGGTTGCTTTTGTACTATAACAACATAATTTGAGGAGTTGTGACAGAGATCATTTGGCCTGAAGCCTCAAAGATCTATCTGGCCCTCTAAAGAAAAACTTGGTTGATGCTTGCTCTAGAGAGATAATAGAGTTTTACCATACTCTCGAAAAAAATGGTATCTTGTATCTTGATCGATAAACTAAATCTTTAAATAGTTATTTTAATGAGGTCACTTTGACAATTATTTTCTGGTTTTCCTACTTTCTGTAATATGGGTGAAATAGCCATGCTTAAATTTGAAGCTAAACATTTTTAAATTTTCAAAATAAAATTACATTTAATTAAATTTCTTTGGAGTTAGACTCTTAGCCAAATTCAACAAAGATTTTTAAAAAAAATGCTTATGTGATTCATTAGAGATCAATAACGATTTGATTATAGGTCCAGTTTTGCTGATGTAAGATTATTTGAGAAATGCACACTATATTTTAGAGAGAGTATTTTGAGAGGTAAAGTCTGGCTTGAATATCAAGTTTACTGACTTTTGACTCTGGGTAGTAGCAGTAAATCACCATAGTCACCTCTCAAGTCTTAAAAGGAATCAGAATTGAGCCATAAAAGTGTAAGACAAACTGCACAACGAGTACTTTGTCTCCATGGTTTTCTGACTCTGTCTGTGTCAGAGAAGAACCTTTTTAGGAGGCAGAGTAGCTGAGCTCCATGAGTCTGAACTGAAAAACTCAGGTGAGTAGGTGGCACCTTTTCTTTGCTGGAAACCAGCTACCTATGAACCTAGCTAAATATTTATTGAAATATTTTGTATTTTTATCTTGTGTTATCCTGTTTTACCTAAGGACTCTAAGTTCCTTGACTGCATAGCTTAATATCCCTGTAGTTCAAGTAAAAATAAACAAACTTCTCTAGAATTACCAATACAAAGGAGGTGGAAATTAGGTTGTTCTCAAATTTGTTTTTTCTCCCTGGTCTTTTGTTGATATTTGGCAATTAACTGACCAGAGCCATCAAACCTACTCAACAGGTTCTTACACTTACTTTAGTTACTTGAGTTTTTAAGGAGGGGTGTGTGGGTGAGTGTGTGTGTGTATGTGTGTGTGTGATTTATGTGTTTCTAATAAATTCAGATGGGTAGTTTTTCAAAATAGTATTGATCCTATTTGTGAGATCTTACTTTTTATACTTAAGGTAAAATCATGATGGGATTTGTCAGTCTACTTTTCTAGTGGTTAGAGTTTTGAGCCTAGCAAAACAATTTCAGTACTAAAGAATTATAATAATGTAGAATTGACAGGAAATAAAATGTTTTTCATTGCTGACTTCAGTAGTACATTTAATAATTTGTCAGATGAGTGCCAAAGTAAGAATAAAATCCAGGTGATCAACTGTATGGTAGTGGATGGAAAGTCGGGTTTTGGTGGTGAGCATGCTGTAGTGTGTACAGAAGTAGAAATAGAATGTTGTACACATGAAACTTATAAACCAATGTTACCTCAATTGAAAAAAAAAACCAGGTGTTCCCAAATAATGACAGCTAACATTTACCAGGGAATTATTATACACTTGGCATTCTCCTAAGTGCTTTACATAAAATTTCTCCCTTTATCCTGTCAATAGTCTAACGAACTAGGTACTGTGATTATCCTCATTTTATAAACTGGGCAATGAGAAGGTAAGTAAGTTGTCTAACACAGTAACAGTGGATTCAGGATTCAAATTCCAACTGTTTAAATCAAAAGTCCAAGATTTTAACCCCTATACTATATTGCCTCCCAATCATTATCTTCCTGGCAACTTTTTATTTATTTATTTTTTTTATTTTTATTTTTTTGTGGTATGCGGGCCTCCCTCTGCTGTGGCCTCTCCCGTTGCGGGGCACAGGCTCCGGACGCGCAGGCCCAGCGGCCATGGCTCACGGGCCCAGCCGCTCCGCGGCACGTGGGATCCTACCAGACCGGGGCGCGAACCCGGTTCCCCTGCATCGGCAGGCGGATGCGCAACCACTGCGCCACCAGGGAAGCCCCTTTGGCAACTTTTTAATTATAAATTTGGTTTTTAGATCTGGGACAAAACAGGACATTTAAAGCATGGATATGTTTGAGAAGATTTCAATTCAGCACATATTAGTTGAGTGTTTATTGTATGTTAGACCGTAGACCAGTGGCATTCACTTCTTATAATTCCCTTTATTCCTCACAAGAGCACTGAAATGTAAGATTCATAATTCCTGTCTTTAAAATAGGAAATGGAACCTTTAGGAGGTTAGCAAGATTCCCTGACTTAAACAGGTGAAATGACAGCTATAATTCTAGCACAGAGTGACTCATTTCTGGATGTATCTGGCTAGGAGTTTCTTTTTCCTTTATTGTCCTCTGGATAAGGAGTCATGACTTTTCACAAGTATGCTGTCAAGTCGTAGTCATTCACTAATTTAACGCTTTCCATTTATAATGCAGCCACTCTCCACCCAGACCCTTGACAATTGGGAGCTTCCTAGTGAGCTGGGACCCAGCTGAATGGAGGTGTAATTGTGCTGTAGATATATTCCTATTTGTACGGAGACTATGAGTTCAAAGATTGTAGACTTGGACCAGCAAAGCATCCTCGCAGGCAGGGGATAGAGGGAGCATTTTACCTTCAGAATGCAGGCCGAGTTGGACATGTTAAGAGAACAGTTTCATAGCCGACACTAGCAGCGATTGTCCAAGGAAGGGTCAAAGAGATAACCAATATGTATTGCTGCTATAGACTGAATGTTTGTGTCCCCACAAAATTCATAGGTTGAAACCGAATCCCCAAGGTGATGGCATTAGGAAGTGGGGCTGTTGGGGGCTGATTAGGTCATAAAATAGACCCCAGAACGCTCCCTCATCCCTTCCAGCATATGAGGACATAGCAAGAAGACAACCGTCTACAAACCAGGAATCAGGCCCTTACCAGATGCCAGATCTGAGGGTGCTTTGATCTTGGACTTCCCGGCCTCCAGAACTGTGAGAAATAAGTTTCTGTCATTTATAGGTCACCCAGTTTATGGTATTCTGTTATGGCAGCCCTAACAGACTAAGACAATTGCCTATCACTAGTTGCCGGGAAATTCATATATTTTCTATCATTGATTCCTCAGAATCACCTAGGATGTTGTTATAACTATCTCCACGAATTGAGACCATGTTTCATTTAATTGATACATGTATTAAAGTCAGAGGGTGAATAACATTCGCACAGTTGTGTAGTAGAATTCAAATCCAGGTTGTCAGACTCCAGAGCCCATGATCTTTCTACTGAATTAAATTTGTTCTTCTTGAGAAAGACACGTGTAGGTGTGCAGAAAGAAAATGTGATGTCATTGCTCTTGCACGGAAGCCAACTCATATCCATGTCCCAGGTGACTGACCAGGAAGTGCAATGGAGACAATAGATACTCACTGATCTCTTCTTGTGACCAAAGGCCATGTGCTAAAACCAGTGGGATTCAAAAAGACATACAACGCACACCCTGCTTTTAGGGAATGTATAATTTAGGGAACATTCCAGGGTACCCGCATTGTCTGTCTTTCTGGAAACCTGTGCTTGTTAACCTATATCTCTTTGGTCATGAGTTAGAAAGGCCTTGGACTTTGGAGTCAGAGATATGGGTTGGATTCCTGCTTGGTCACTTAATAGCTGTTGGATGATGGTTACCCTCAGGAACCTTTCTGAGCCACAGCTGCTCTGTCTGTAAAATGGGCATTCACAGGACTTACCTCATAAGGTTGAAGTGAGGGCTCAATGACATCTCATGTAACCACGTCTGACCCTCTGTGGGATACAAGAATTACTCCTCCTTTCTTCAGGTTACTCTCACTTAGATGCTAATTATAAAAGATCAGGTCACTCTTCTAGGTTCTGTGGTTGGTGGAAGATTATAAAGCATAATCCCTGCCCCTAAGTAATTTAAAGTTTTGAGGCGATAGTTAAGAACAAAAATAGTTTTAAAAGTAGATAGGGTAAGTTCTATAAGAAAGGCACAAATACTGCTGTGTGGATCTTATGAAGCAAAAGAAGTGGAGAATGAGGAAATCCTTGGTGTCACTGGGGTGTGACTGAGGTCTTGAAGGATGTTTAAGATCTCAACATGAGAGATGGTGGGAACAAAATCAGTAGAGATCAACTAAGTTCTTTGTGCCTCATTTCCCATTCGGGGTAAAATAATTTTATTTAAATTAGCCCACTGTCTTTCATGGCAAACCATCTAGAATTTTAAGTAAAAGTTGGATGACTAATAACTCCGCATTTCTTCCTCTCCACTGCTGCTGGCAACCACCATTCCACTTTTTGATTCTATGAATTTGACAATTTTAGATACCTCATTTAAGTGAGATCCTGTAGTGTTTATCTTTCTGTGACTGGTTTTTTTAATTTACCATAATGTCCTTGAGGTTCATTCATGTTGTCATATATTGCAGAATTTTCTCCTTTTTTAAGGCTGAATAATATTCCACTGATGTATGCCAGATTTTCTCTATCCATTCATCTGCTGATGGACATTTAGTTTGTTTTCACATCTTGGCTATTGTAACACTGCAGTAAATGTGAGAGTATTAATATCTCTTTGAGAAACTGATTTCAGTTCTTCTAATAAATAACTGGCAGTAGAATTACTGGATTATATGGTAGTTCTATTTTTAACATATCGAGGAAGCTCCGTACTGTTTTCCGTAATGGCTGCACCATTTTGCATTCCCAACAATAGTGCACAAGGGTTTCAATTTCTCCATTTACTCAACAACACTTGGCTTTTGTTTTTTGATGATAGCTATACTGTTTGGTGAGAGGTGATATCTCATTATGGTTTTGATTTGCATTTCCCTGGTGATTAGTTGAGCACCTTTTCGATACCTGTTGCCCATTTGTATGTCTTCTTTGGAGTTACTAATCAAAGGGCATAAAGTTTCAGTTAAGCAAGATTAATAAGATCCAGAGATCTGCTGTACAACATTTACCTATAGTCAACAAGAATGTGTTGTACCCTCAAAAATTTAAGAAGGTAGAGCTCATGTTAAGTGTCCTTACCACAATGAAATAAATTTTTAAAAAAGAGAAAATTATGTGACTTAAATGGAAGAAAACAGATTAAAAGGGCAAGCAGATAAAAATAGAAATGTAGAGGCCTGGGGGGCGGGGGAAAGAAAAGAAGAAAGAACTAGGAGAGAGTAATGTAAGTAAAGTCAAAGGAGCAAAGACTTTACAAAAAGAAGACACAAAGTAGAAGGTGACCAATTAGTGTAGTAAGGGCAGAGGGCAGATATTAGTAGTTAAAAACTAAATGGGAAATGTAGAGCCTGTAAAATTGTTACAGATGGGAAGAGAAAGGGAAGTAGCTGGGGGCAAAATAGAATTGCTACTCTGGTTTTTAGATAATATAATCATGGCTGCGTTATAGTTTTCAGCTTTTCAAATTGAGGATTACGGGCTGATCATTCAAAAAATTTAGTGTACTTTTTAAAGAAATTTAATGTATTTTTTCAGATACATTAAAACAAGTATGAGTATTAAATTTAAATTTAATTAAAAATTTGGGACAGTTTTTCACTATCCAAGTCTAAACTCATCTGAGAATAAAACTTAGTTTGACCTAGGTAAAGCTTAAAAGAATTATGATTTAATTTATTTTACTTTTGCTAAATAAAGTAAGGAAGCCCAATAGTCTAAAAAGTGGCTATAAACTAATGAAAAGGTAGATTAATCCACAGAAGGAGCTATGGTATAGTTTGATTCTCCTCAATCCCTAGCTGTATTATATATTTGAAATAAAGTAAGAGTAACTTTTCTCTTTTCCTGATTAAAAGCAGAATCTTTAATCTCTCCATTATAAGCTTTAAATTATGTCCTCTAAGTGCTGATGTATAGATTTAATTTCTAGGATTAACATAATTCTTAACAATAAAAAGTATTCATTTCTTTCATCTTAAAGAAAAAGGTGAACAACCAGTAAGTGGCATAGTCTAGACTTGAACCCATGTATTATTATCATTCTAAATCCAGTGATTTTCACTTTAGCATACTGGCTATCATCTAATTTCACTCTCTTTGGGACAAGACTACAATTAGATAGTTTATGGCTTGTTTTTCTTTTGAGCCCTCTCCCCAGATGGGATGGATTAGGAAACCCAGAAATTCCCTGCTTCACATGGTTGGACTATTTGCTTAGTCCAACTAACCCAGAGACATGTGAGTGAGACTCTTCTTACCCAATTTTATTATCCAACACAGTTTGCAATGATTAAGTCCATTCTTTTGATCTTTGAACCTTCTTTTCTGGCTTTAACAGTATTTCTAATCTATGCCAGAACAGTATGTTTGAAATGTATTTTTTTCATTTTTGTTATTTCAGAATCCCTTTGTTTTTCAATTTCAGCCAATAGTAGGGTCAATTTTTGAGCTACCTTGTTCTTGTGGGAGCAGTTTTTCTCCAGATTGGACTTAACTTTAACTTTAAATTTAGCTTTCACATGTGAATTTGTGGTGTTTATACATACTAGCTGGTAATTTACTCACTGGATCTTCAGATATCTGGAATAAATTTGATAGTTTTCTGTATCCCCCAAATATTGATCAATATTGGACACTACGATACAACTCTGGTGTTCCACCCTGGTGTCATATGAATTGAGCAGAGTATTATTGGAAATAAGCCCTTGAAACCAATAAGGAAGCTATCTGGCCAAATTCATTTTATCATTACAAGTTCATAATGTCGATCAATAGAGTCTATCTCAGAAATAGCAAATAAGTTACACTCCACATGCCAGTTCTGAACAACTGGATAGTGCCTATCTGGACACTCAAGGCAGAAAAGTCTGAGACATGTCCATGATCACTGGAATGAGTTCTGTGGTAGACTAACAATGCCTGCCTTTTGTGCTGGCGTGGAGAGTGGGACAGAAAAGGAGTGGAAGCACTAGTGGAGTAATCCTCCAACCTTGTTGAAAGAGAGGAAACTAGCTCTCAGACCCTGCTTCTTTATCAGAAAACCAGAAAAGTGGCCTTCCTCCATTTGATTTGATAAAAATCTATCAGAAAGTTTAGAACTGTGTGTGTGTGCGCGCGCATGTGTCTGAAAGTTATCAAGTCGTACAAACATGAAGGAATATTGGGTGAACCCTTGGTGTTGCTCTGATTCTCAGAAGATTTGTTTTTGTTCAAGAGTAGACTTAAAAAAAAAATAAAACATTCTAGACAATGCTGAAAAGTTAAGAAAAGTTTAAAATCTCTCATGATCTCATTACCTAGGGATAAGTATTGTGAGCACATGTTATCCTACGAGCAAATTTTAAACATTTTCTCATTTGTTCGATAGTCTTGAAAATAAAATGAATGCATACTATTTCATTGTATTTAAATGATTAAAACATTTAACTATTCCCTTTTTTTGGATGTCCAGGTGATTTGCCATTTTAAATAATGTGACAAATATCTTTGAACATAGATCTTTGCTTTCATGTTTGACGATTTCTCTAGACTCCTAAAAATGGAATTAGTGGGGTATTATAGATGAGCAGGCTCTGGTTACAGATTATCAGATTTCTTTTTAGAGCGGTTGTATCAGTTTGTTTTCCTGCCAACTTTGGTGGGATTTACACCTCTCAGAAAGCAGAGCACTGCTGGTGTACCTCCTTTTCTCATGCTCTTCCCCTCCTTGCTCTGGCTCCTGTAGTTTTCTGGGTGTAAGAATTACAGAATCTTGTCTTTTCGTCTTGTTTATGGTTTCCTTTGCTGTGCAAAAGCTTTTAAGTTTCATTAGGTCCCATT